>NC_057802.1:608088038-608388038 GCF_018294505.1 Triticum aestivum
ATGTGATGTTTGTCATGTTTACATCTTATTTGCTTAGAACGACGGTAGCATAAATAAGATGATCCCTCACTAAAATTTCAAGAGATGTGTTCCCCCTAACTGTGCACCGTTGCGAAGGTTCGTTGTTTCGAAGCACCACGTGATGATCGGGTGTGATAGATTCTAACGTTCGCATACAACGGGTGTTGACGAGCCTAGCATGTACAGACATGGCCTCGGAACACAAGCAAAACACTTAGGTTGACTTGACGAGCCTAGCATGTACAGACATGGCCTCGGAACACAAGAGACCGAAAGGTCGAACATGAGTCGTATAGTAGATACGATCAACATGGAGATGTTCACCGATGATGACTAGTCCGTCTCACGTGATGATCGGACACAGCCTAGTCGATTCGGATCATGTATCACTTAGATGACTAGAGGGATGTCTATCTAAGTGGGAGTTCATTAAATAATTAGATGAACTTAATTATCATGAACATAGTCAAAAGGTCTTTGCAAATAATGTCGTAGCTTACGCTTTAGTTCTACTAAGATATGTTCCTAGAGAAAATTTAGTTGAAAGTTGATAGTAGCAATTATGCGGACTGGGTCCATAAACTGAGGATTGTCCTCATTGCTGCACAGAAGGCTTATGTCCTTAATGCACCGCTCGGTGTGCTGAACCTCGAGCGTCGTCTGTAGATGTTACAAAACATCTGACATACACGTTTTGATGACTATGTGATAGTTCAGTGTGTGGTGCTAACGGTTTAAAATTGTGGCACCAAAGACGGTTTTGAAACGTCGCAGAACATATGAGATGTTCCAAAGACTGAAATTGGGATTTCAGACTAATGCCCACGTCAAGAGGTATGAGACCTCTGAAAGTTTCTTAAGCCTGCAAACTAAGGGAGAAAACCTCAATCGTTGAGCATGTGCTCAGATTGTCTGAGTACTACAATCACTTGAATCGAGTGGGAGTTAATCTTCCAGATGAGATACTGATGGTTCTCCATAGTCACTGCCACCAAGCTATTAGAGCTTCGTGATGAACTATAACATATCAGGGTAGACATGATGATCCTTGAGAAACTCGCGATGTTTGACACCGCGAAAGTAGAAATCAAGAAGGAGCATCAATTGTTGATGGTTAGTAAAACCACTAGTTTCTAGAAGGGCAAGGGCAAGAAGGGATACTTCATGAAACGGCAAATCAATTGCTGCTCTAGTGAAGAAACCCAAGGTTGAACCCAAACCCGAGACTAAGTGCTTCTGAAATGAGGGGAACGGTCACTGAAGCAGAACTACCCTAGATACTTGGTAGATGAGAAGGCTGGCAAGGTCGACAGAAGTATATTGGATATACATTATATTAATGTGTACTTTACTAGTACTCCTAGTAGCACCAGGGTATTAGATACCGGTTCGGTTGCTAAGTGTTAGTAACTCGAAATAAAAGCTGCGGAATAAACGGAGACTAGCTAAAGGTGAGATGACGATATGTGTTGGAAGTGTTTCCAAGGTTGATGTGATCAAGCATCGCATGCTCCCTCTACCATCGAGATTGGGGTTAAACCTGAATAATTATTATTTGGTGTTTGCGTTGAGCATAGACATGATTGGATTATGTTTATCGCAATACGGTTATTCATTAAAGGAGAATAATGGTTACTCTGTCTATTTGAATAATACCTTCAATGGTCTTGCACCTAAAATGAATGGTTTATTGAATCTCGATCGTAGTGATACACATGTTCATGCCAAAAGATATAAGATAGTAATGATAGTACCACATACTTGTGGCACTGCCACTTGAGTCATATTGGTATAAAACGCATGAAGAAGCTCCATGTTGATGGATCTTTGGACTCACTCGTTTTTGAAAAGATTGAGACATGCGAACCATGTCTATTAGTATATATGCATGAAGAAAGTCCATACAGATGGATCATTTGGACTCACTTGATTTTGAATCACTTGAGACATGCAAATCATACCACATGGGCAAGATGACTGAAAGGCCCCGTTTTCAGTAAGATGGAACAAGAGAGCAACTTGTTGGAAGTAATACATTTGATGTGTGCAGTCCAATGAGTGCTGACGCACGCAGTGGATATCGTTATGTTCTTACTTCACAGATGATTTGAGTAGATGCTGAGAATATTTACTTGATGAAACAAAAGTCTGAATTATTGAAAGGTTCAAGTAATTTCAGAGTGAAGTTGAAGATCGTCGTGACAAGAGGATAAAATGTCTGTGATATGATCATAGAGATGAATATCTGAGTTACGAGTTTGGCACACAATTAAGAAATTGTGGAAATTGTTTCACGACTAATACCGCCTGGAACACCATATTGTGATGGTGTGTCCGAACATCATTACTGCACCCTATTGGATATGGTGCATACCATGATGTCTCTTATCGAATTACAACTATCGTTTATGGGTTAGGCATTAGAGACAACCGCATTCACTTTAAATAGGGAACCACGCAATTCCGTTGAGACGACACCGTATGAACTATGGTTTAGAGAAACCTAAGCTGTCGTTTCTTAAAAGTTTGGGGCTGCGACGCTTATAAGCTCGAACCCACAGCGGATAAATGCATCTTCATAGAATACCCAAAACAGTTGGGTATACCTCCTATTTCAGATCTGGAAGCAAAAGTGATTGTTTCTAGAAACGGGTCCTTTCTCGAGGAAAAGTTTCTCTCGAAAGAATTGAGTGGGAGGATGGTGGAGACTTGATGAGGTCATTGAACCGTCACTTCAACTAATGTGTAGCAGGGCACAGGAAGTTGTTCCTGTGGCACCTACACCAATTGAAGTGGAAGCTTATGATAGTGATCATGAAACTTCAGATCAAGTCACTACCAAACCTCATAGGACGACAAGGATGTGTACTACTTCAGAGTGGTACGTAACCCTGTCTTGGAAGTCATGTTGCTAGACAACAATGAACCTACGAGCTATGGAGAAGCGATGGTGGGCCCGGATTCCGATGAATGGCTCGAGGCCATAAAATCCGAGAGGATCCATGTATGAAAACAAAGTATAGACTTTGAAAGAACTACTTGATGGTCGTAAGGCTGTTGGGTACAGATTGATTTTAAAGGGAAGACAGACAATGATGGTAAGTGTCACCATTAAGAAAGCTCGACTTGTGGTTAAGATGTTTTCCGGCAAGTTCAAGGAGTTGACTGCGACGAGACTTTCTCACTCGTAGCGATGCTAAGAGTCTGTTAGAATTATATTAGCAGTTACTGCATTATTTATGAAATCTTGCAGATAGGATGTCAAAATATTGTTTCCTCGACGATTTTCTTGAGGAAAGGTTGTATGTGATACAACCAGAAGGTTTTGTCAATCTTGAAAGATGCTAACAAGTATGCAAAGCTCCAGCAATCCTTCTAAGGATTGGAGTAAGCATCTCGGAGTTGGAATGAACGCTTTGATGAGATGATCAAAGATTTTGGGTTTATACAAGGTTCATGAGAAACTTGTATTTCCAAAGAAGTGAGTGGGAGCACTATAGAATTTTTGATGAGTATATGTTGTTAACATATTGTTGATCATAAATGATGTAGAATTTCTGGAAAGCATCCAGGGTTATTTGAAAAGTGTTTTTAATGGAAAACCTGGATTAAGCTACTTGAACATTGAGCATCAAGATCTATAAGGATAGATCAAAAACGCTTAATAGTAATTTCAAATGAATACATACCGTGACAAGATTTTGAAGGAGTTCAAAATAGATCAGCAAAGAAGGAGTTCTTGGTTGTGTTACAAGGTGTGAGTATTGAGTAAGACTCAAGACCTGACCACGGCAGAAGAGAAAGAAAGGACGAAGGTCGTCCCCTATGCTTTAGACGTAGGCTCTACAGTATGCTATGTTGTGTACCGCACCTGAAGTGTGCCTTGCCATGAGTTAGTCAAGGGGTACAATAGTGATCCGGGAATGGATCACATGACAGCGGTCGAGCTTATCCTTAGTATCTAGTGGACTAAGGAATTTTCTCGATTATGGAGGTGGTAAAACAGTTCGTCGTAAAGGGTTACGTCGATGCAAACTTTGACACTAATCCGGATGACTCTGAGTAGTAAACCGGATTCGTATAGTAGAGCAGTTATTTGGAATAGCTCCAAGTAGCGCGTGGTAGCTACATCTACAACATGACATAGAGATTTGTGAAGCACACACGGATCTGAATGTTGCAGACCCGTTGACTAAAACCTCTCTCGTAAGCATAACATGATCAAACCCTAGAACTCATTGAGTGTTAATCACATGGTGATGTGGACTAGATTATTGACTCTAGTGAACTTTGAGTGTTAATCACATGGTGATGTGAACTAGATTATTGACTCTAGTGCAAGTGGGAGACTGTTGGAAATATGCCCTAGAGGCAATAATAAAATGGTTATTATTGTATTTCCTTGTTCATGATAATTGTCTGTTGTTCATGCTATAATTGTATTAACTGGAAACCGTAATACATGTGTGAATACATAGACCACAACATGTCCCTAGTAAGCCTCTAGTTGACTAGCTCGTTGATCAATAGATGGTTATGGTTTCCTAACCATGGACATTGGATGTCATTGATAACGGGATCACATCATTAGTAGAATGATGTGATGGACAAGACCCAATCCTAAGCATAGCACAAGATCGTGTAGTTCGTTTGCTAGAGCTTTTCTAATGTCAAGTATCATTTCCTTAGGCCATGAGATTGTGCAACTCCCGGATACCGTAGGAATGCTTTGGGTGTACCAAACGTCACAACGTAACTGGGTGGCTATAAAGGTACACTACAGGTATCTCCGAAAGTGTCTGTTGGGTTGGCACGAATCGAGACTGGGATTTGTCACTCCGTATGACGGAGAGGTTTCTATGGGCCCACTCGGTAATGCATCATCATAATGAGCTCAATGTGACTAAGGAGTTAGCCACGGGATCATGCGTTACAGTACGAGTAAAGTGACTTGCCGGTAACGAGATTGAACAAGGTATTGGGATACCGACAATCGAATCTCGGGCAAGTAACATACCGATTGACAAAGGGAATTGTATACGGGATTGATTGAATCCTCGACATCGTGGTTCATCCGATGAGATCATCGTGGAACATGTGGGAGCCAACATGGATATCCAGATCCCGCTGTTGGTTATTGACCGGAGAGTCGTCTCGGTCATGTCTGCATGTCTCCCGAACCCGTAGGGTCTACACACTTAAGGTTCGGTGACGCTAGGGTTGTAGAGATATTAGTATGCGGAAATCCGAAAGTTTTTCGGAGTCCCGGATGAGATCCCGGACGTCCATACTAATATCTCTACAACCCTAGCGTCACCGAACCTTAAGTGTGTAGACCCTACGGGTTCGGGAGACATGCAGACATGACCGAGACGACTCTCCGGTCAATAACCAACAGCGGGATCTGGATACCCATGTTGGCTCCCACATGTTCCACGATGATCTCATCGGACGAACCACGATGTCGAGGATTCAATCAATCCCGTATACAATTCCCTTTGTCAATCAGTACGTTACTTGCCCGAGATTCGATCGTCGGTATCCCAATACCTTGTTCAATCTCGTTACCGGCAAGTCACTTTACTCGTACCGTAATGCATGATCCCGTGACCAAACACTTGGTCACATTGAGCTCATTATGATGATGCATTACCGAGTGGGCCCAGGGATACCTCTCCGTCATACGGAGTGACAAATCCCAGTCTCGATTCGTGCCAACCCAACAGACACTTTCGGAGATACCTGTAGTGCACCTTTATAGCCACCCAGTTACGTTGTGACGTTTGGTACACCCAAAGCATTCCTACGGTATCTGGGAGTTGCACAATCTCATGGTCTAAGGAAATGATACTTGACATTAGAAAAGCTCTAGCAAACGAACTACACGATCTTGTGCTATGCTTAGGATTGGGTCTTGTCCATCACATCATTCTCCTAATGATGTGATCCCGTTATCAATGACATCCAATGTCCATGGTCAGGAAACCATAACCATCTATTGATCAACGAGCTAGTCAACTAGAGGCTTACTAGGGACATGTTGTGGTCTATGTATTCACACGTGTATTACGGTTTCCAGTTAATACAATTATAGCATGAACAACAGACAATTATCATGAACAAGGAAATACAATAATAACCATTTTATTATTGCCTCTAGGGCATATTTCCAACAGTCTCCCACTTGCACTAGAGTCAATAATCTAGTTCACATCACCATGTGATTAACACTCAAAGTTCACATCGCCATGTGACTAATACCCAAGAGTTTACTAGAGTCAATAATCTAGTTCACATCACCATGTGATTAACACTCAGTGAGTTCTAGGGTTTGATCATGTTATGCTTACGAGAGTGGTTTTAGTCAACGGGTCTGCAACATTCAGATCCGTGTGTGCTTTACAAATCTCTATGTCATCTTGTAGATGCAGCTACCACGCGCTACTTGGAGCTATTCCAAATAACCGCTCTACTATACGAATCCGGTTCACTACTCAGAGTCATCCGGATTAGTGTCAAAGTTTGCATCGACGTAACCCTTTACGACGAACCCCCTTTCCACCTCCATAATCGAGAAAATTCCTTAGTCCACTAGATACTAAGGATAAGTTCGACCGCTGTCATGTGATCCCTTCCTGGATCACTATTGTACCCCTTGACTAACTCATGGCAAGGCACACTTCAGGTGCGGTACACAGCATGGCATATTGTAGAGCCTACGTCTAAAGCATAGGGGACGACCTTCATCCTTTCTCTTTCTTCTGCCGTGGTCAGGTCTTGAGTCTTACTCAATACTCACACCTTGTAACACAGTCAAGAACTCCTTTGCTGATCTATTTTGAACTCCTTCAAAATCTTCTCACGGTATGTATTCATTTGAAAGTACTATTAAGCGTTTTTGATCTATCCTTATAGATCTTGATGCTCAATGTTCAAGTAGCTTAATCCAGGTTTTCCATTAAAAACACTTTTCAAATAACCCTGGATGCTTTCCAGAAATTCTGCATCATTTCTGATCAACAATATGTTAACAACATATACTCATCAAAAATTCTATAGTGCTCCCACTCACTTCTTTGGAAATACAAGTTTCTCATGAACTTTGTATAAACCCAAAATCTTTGATCATCTCATCAAAGCGTTCATTCCAACTCCGATATGCTTACTCCAATCCTTAGAAGGATTGCTGGAGCTTTGCATACTTGTTAGCATCTTTCAGGATTGACAAAACCTTCTGGTTGTATCACATACAACCTTTCCTCAAGAAAATCGTCGAGGAAACAATGTTTTGACATCCTATCTGCAAGATTTCATAAATAATGCAGTAACTGCTAATATAATTCTAACAGACTCTTAGCATCGCTACGAGTGAGAAAGTCTCATCGCAGTCAACTCCTTGAACTTGCCGGAAAACATCTTAACGACAAGTCGAGCTTTCGTAATGGTGACACTTACCATCATTGTCTGTCTTCCCTTTAAAATCCATCTGTACCCAACAGCCTTACGACCATCAAGTAGTTCTTTCAAAGTCTATACTTTGTTTTCATACATGGATCCTCTCGGATTTTATGGCCTTGAGCCATTCGTCGGAATCCGGGCCCACCATCGCTTCTCCATAGCTCGTAGGTTCATTGTTGTCTAGCAACATGACTTCCAAGACAGGGTTACGTACCACTCTGAAGTAGTACGCATCCTTGTCGTCCTATGAGGTTTGTAGTGACTTGATCTGAAGTTTCATGATCACTATCATAAGCTTCCACTTCAATTGGTGTAGGTGCCACAGGAACACCTTCCTGTGCCCTGCTACACATTAGTTGAAGTGACGGTTCAATGACCTCATCAAGTCTCCACCATCCTCCCACTCAATTCTTTCGAGAGAAACTTTTCCTCGAGAAAGGACCCGTTTCTAGAAACAATCACTTTTGCTTCCAGATCTGAAATAGGAGGTATACCCAACTGTTTTGGGTATTCTATGAAGATGCATTTATCCGCCGTGGGTTCGAGCTTATAAGCGTCGCAGCCCCAAACTTTTAAGAAACGACAGCTTAGGTTTCTCTAAACCATAGTTCATACGGTGTCGTCTCAACGGAATTGCGTGGTGCCCTATTTAAAGTGAATGCGGTTGTCTCTAATGCCTAACCCATAAACGATAGTTGTAATTCGATAAGAGACATCATGGTATGCACCATATCCAATAGGGTGCAGTTATGATGTTCGGACACACCATCACAATATGGTGTTCCAGGCGGTATTAGTCGTGAAACAATTTCCACAATTTCTTAATTGTGTGCCAAACTCGTAACTCAGATATTCATTTCTATGATCATATCACAGACATTTTATCCTCTTGTCACGACGATCTTCAACTTCACTCTGAAATTACTTGAACCTTTCAATAATTCAGACTTTTGTTTCATCAAGTAAATATTCTCAGCATCTACTCAAATCATCTGTGAAGTAAGAACATAACGATATCCACTGCGTGCGTCAGCACTCATTGGACTGCACACATCAAATGTATTACTTCCAACAAGTTGCTCTCTTGTTCCATCTTACTGAAAATGAGGCCTTTCAGTCATCTTGCCCATGTGGTATGATTTGCATGTCTCAAGTGATTCAAAATCAAGTGAGTCCAAATGATCCATCTGTATGGACTTTCTTCATGCATATATACTAATAGACATGGTTCGCATGTCTCAATCTTTTCAAAACGAGTGAGTCCAAAGATCCATCAACATGGAGCTTCTTCATGCGTTTTATACCAATATGACTCAAGTGGCAGTGCCACAAGTATGTGGTACTATCATTACTATCTTATATCTTTTGGCATGAACATGTGTATCACTACGATCGAGATTCAATAAACCATTCATTTTAGGTGCAAGACCATTGAAGGTATTATTCAAATAGACAGGGTAACCATTATTCTCCTTTAATGAATAACCGTATTGCGATAAACATAATCCAATCATGTCTATGCTCAACGCAAACACCAAATAATAATTATTCAGGTTTAACCCCAATCTCGATGGTAGAGGGAGCATGCGATGCTTGATCACATCAACCTTGGAAACACTTCCAACACATATCGTCATCTCACCTTTAGTTAGTCTCCGTTTATTCCGCAGCTTTTATTTCGAGTTACTAACACTTAGCAACCGAACCGGTATCTAATACCCTGGTGCTACTAGGAGTACTAGTAAAGTACACATTAATATAATGTATATCCAATATACTCCTGTCGACCTTGCCAGCCTTCTCATCTACCAAGTATCTAGGGTAGTTCTGCTTCAGTGACCGTTCCCCTCATTTCAGAAGCACTTAGTCTCGGGTTTGGGTTCAACCTTGGGTTTCTTCACTAGAGCAGCAACTGATTTGCCGTTTCATGAAGTATCCCTTCTTGCCCTTGCCCTTCTAGAAACTAGTGGTTTTACTAACCATCAATAATTGATGCTCCTTCTTGATTTCTACTTTCGCGGTGTCAAACATCGCGAGTTGCTCAAGGATCATCATGTCTATCCCTGATATGTTATAGTTCATCACGAAGCTCTAATAGCTTGGTGGCAGTGACTATGGAGAACCATCAGTATCTCATCTGGAAGATTAACTCCCACTCGATTCAAGTGATTGTAGTACTCAGACAATCTGAGCACATGCTCAACGATTGAGGTTTTCTCCCTTAGTTTGCAGGCTTAAGAAACTTGTCAGAGGTCTCATACCTCTTGACGTGGGCATTAGTCTGAAATCCCAATTTCAGTATTTGGAACATCTCATATGTTCTGCGACGTTTCAAAACTGTCTTTGGTGCCACAATTTTAAACCGTTAGCATCACACACTGAACTATCACGTAGTCATCAAAACGTGTATGTCAGATGTTTCTTAACATCTACAGACGACGCTCGAGGTTCAGCACACCGAGCGGTGCATTAAGGACATAAGCCTTCTGTGCAGCAATGAGGACAATCCTCAGTTTACGAACCCAGTCCGCATAATTGCTACTATCAACTTTCAACTAAATTTTCTCTAGGAACATATCTTAGTAGAACTAAAGCGTAAGCTACGACATTATTTGCAAAGACCTTTTGACTATGTTCATGATAATTAAGTTCATCTGATTATTTAATGAACTCCCACTTAGATAGACATCCCTCTAGTCATCTAAGTGATACATGATCCGAATCGACTAGGTTGTGTCCGATCATCACGTGAGACGGACTAGTCATCATCGGTGAACATCTCCATGTTGATCGTATCTACTATACGACTCATGTTCGACCTTTCGGTCTCTTGTGTTCCGAGGCCATGTCTGTACATGCTAGGCTCGTCAAGTCAACCTAAGTGTTTTGCTTGTGTTCCGAGGCCATGTCTGTACATGCTAGGCTCGTCAACACCCGTTGTATGCGAACGTTAGAATCTATCACACCCGATCATCACGTGGTGCTTCGAAACAACGAACCTTCGCAACGGTGCACAGTTAGGGGGAACACATCTCTTGAAATTTTAGTGAGGGATCATCTTATTTATGCTACCGTCGTTCTAAGCAAATAAGATGTAAACATGACAAACATCACATGCAAATCATAAAGTGACATGATATGGCCAATATCATCTTGCGCCTTTTGATCTCCATCTTCGAGGCACGGCATGATCACCTTCGTCACCGGCATGACACCATGATCTCCATCATCGTGTCTTCATGAAGTTGTCTCGCCAACTATTACTTCTACTACTATGGCTAACGGTTAGCAATAAAGTAAAGTAATTACATGGCGTTTTTCATTGACACGCAGGTCATACAATAAATTAAGACAACTCCTATGGCTCCTGCCGGTTGTCATACTCATCGACATGCAAGTCGTGATTCCTATTACAAGAACATGATCAATCTCATACATCACATATATCATTCATCACATCCTTTTGGCCATATCACATCACATAGCATACCCTGCAAAAACAAGTTAGACGTCTTCTAATTGTTGTTGCATGTTTTACGTGGCTGCTATGGGTTTCTAGCAAGAACGTTTCTTACCTACGCAAAAGCCACAACGGTGATATGCCAATTGCTATTTACCCTTCATAAGGACCCTTTTCATCGAATCTGATGCGACTAAAGTGGGAGAGACAGACACCCGCTAGCCACCTTATGCATCAAGTGCATGTCAGTCGGTGGAACCTGTCTCACGTAAGAGTACGTGTAAGGTCGGTCCGGGCCGCTTCATCCCACAATGCCGCCGAATCAAGATAAGACTAGTAACGGCAAGCAAATTGAGCAAATCATCGCCCACAACTACTTTGTGTTCTACTCGTGCATAGAATCTACGCATAGACCTGGCTCATGATGCCACTGTTGGGGTACAACCCTTTTTTGTGATCCTCTAACATGCGATCGAACTTCAGCTTCTCCTTTTGACTTTTGCACTGTGTCCTTGCATCAACAATGACCCGGCGGAGATCATCATCATCGGGCACATCGTCTGGTTCCTCTTAATCTTCAGCAGCTTCCCCCGTTGCAGCATCACCGTATTCAGGGGGCACATAGTTGTCATCGTCCTCTTCTTCTTCGCTATCTTCCATCATAACCCCTATTTCGCCGTGCCTGGTCCAAACATTATAGTGTGGCATGAAACCCTTATAAAGCAGGTGGCTGTGAAGGATTTTCCGGTCAGAGTAAGACTTCGTATTCCCACATATAGGGCATGGACAACACATAAAACCATTCTGCTTGTTTGCCTCAGCCACTTCGAGAAAATTATGCACGCCCTTAACGTACTCGGAGGTGTGTCTGTCACCATACATCCATTGCCGGTTCATTTGCGTGCATTATATATAATTAAGTGTGTCAAAAACCATTACAGCATATCATGGATAGATAAGTGACCAAATTAATAGAAGTTCATCATCACATTAAAACCAATGTACATACATAGTTCTCATTGACAAGCAATAATAAAAGTAAGAAAATTAGACAAGTATCTATCTAAAGTAAGAATTCTTTTCTTTGAGAAAGAAGATTAGAACAAGAGGCTCACCACGGTGGTGCCGGCGACGAGATCGGCGCGGGCGATCGACGGCGGTGAAGACGGGGACAGGACGTGACTGACCGCTAAACCTATGCAAATCTCGGGGAAAATGGAGCTTGGAGGTCGAGCTTCGAGAGGAGAAAGCTTAACTAGTGTGGCTCGGGCATTTCATCGAACACCTCATGTGCATAGGAGGTGAGCTAGAGCACCCAAATGCCCTCCCCTCGCCGGCCAGAAAAAACAGAGCACTGTGGAGTGCTCTGCTGCGGTGATGGGGTATATATAGGCAACTCATTTGTCCCGGTTCGTGGCTGGAACCGGGACTAAAGCCCCCCCTTCTGTCCCGGTTTGAGCCACGAACCGGGACAAATATATGTGGGCCAGGAGCGAGGCCCATTGGTCCCAGTTCGTGCCAGGAACCGGGACAAATGGGTCCAGACGAACCGGGACCAATGCCCACGAGGCCCCGGCCGGCCCCCTGGGCTCACGAACCGGGACGTATGCCCCCATGGGCCCCGGTTCGTGACTGAACCGGGACTAATGGGCTGGCCAGGCCCGAACCATAGCCCTGTTTTCTACTAGTGCCTTCATGACATTGACCCGGCAGATTGGAGACTTGCGCCCTCAGTGAAAGTTTGGTGGGATGAGGTTTCTCAGAAAAGGGGTCACTCTCGCAAGGCTTGTAACACCTTGATGATGCTTGTTACGTGGGAAATTTGAAACGAGCGCAATGTGAAGATCTCCCGCAACACCGCAACCCCTACTACCATCGTCATTGCCAAGATTAAGGATGAAGCCTTTTTTTAAGTAACCACATATATTTCATTAGAAAAAAGGATTACAAAGAGCACATACTATGTTACCACAAGAGACATACATAGATGTCTTGCAACATTGCATCAAGGACTCCACAAGAAGTAATACTAAAATTTCACTCCAGGAGAATCTTGTGCCACGCCGAAATATTGTCCACCATCGTCTTCCGCAGTCGCCGAGACAACACAGAAGAAATATGGGAGTTACCGTCACAGACAAGGATGTTTTTCGAGCCGATGAATCGGACCGCCGCAAGCGACGAGACCGAGGCTTTGTGCCACGTCGGCCGGGGTTCTTCCCCGTGTCCGCCAGATCCCAACGCTGTCAACTTCATCCGACGTGGCCGAAGAAGAGGAACGTCGCTGCTTGCCGCCATCCACGCACCCCGTTGCAAGACATCAAACATAACCGCAACAGTCGACGCAAACGCCACTCGAAAGAGTGTCATGCGTCGACCATTGGACACAAATCTCACCGAATCTGAAGACCGGCATGAAGATTGAGCCACCTGCCCCTCGGTGCCGCTCATTAGAATGTCACCGAGATGGATAGAGAGCAGAAGCAGATTATCCCGATGCGGCGCTGTCTCCACCATTGACGCAGCACCTCTCAAAGAAAACTATGCCTATCCTATCTCCCTAATGAAGAGAAACTGTCAGGGTCCCCGTCCGCTCCCGCTGTTGAAGCAGCAGACGGAGAGGACGAGGACCCACGGCGGCGCCTGCCGTCGAGAGGGAAGACGGAAAGATCGCCACTTTGGAGCGGTTTCTAGAGAGCGAGCGAAGCGGTTCACTCTAGGTTGGGAGAGCGGTTACGAAGCCTCTCTTTTGGGTTTGTGTGGGTGCGGAGTATTGGAGCCGGTTAGTGTTGCTCGAGCCGGAGGGCACGTCAGAGGCGAGGAAGGAACATTATTTATTTTTTGGAAAAAAAAGGAGCTTATAACTGGAGGTTGAAGAAAAGCACTTGTGTGTTCGTCGTGGTGTTGCTGCACTGCACGCGAAAAGCCTGGGAAACAAGCTGGACATGTCCCCGAAGTGCACGCACGCGCCTACGCTGTTCCGTAGTATTTAAACTCATCCTAACCGTAACCAGAAACCAACCCGAAAGAGCAAGAGCTGGTTCGTTGGTGCCAGCCGGACTGATGCAACGGGTACGGCTCCCGACGTCGTCTCATCGGTTGTTTCTCCCAAAAAGAAAAATCGTGATGCCGACGAGCCCGAGGCCGCACGCGGGCCGTCGATCGCCCCCGCCATGTCCGATCCCGGCCGTTGACCACACGTGGCGCACGCACGCACGCACGCCCCCCTGATTAACAGGAACATTTATTTAATTTAAAAAGGAGTAATCCATCACGCAACTTCCTTGGGTCGTGACGAGGGGAGAGACCAGACCGAGGAAGGGAGACCGCCCCGATTTGCTGTCCACACCGCACACCATCCCCCTCCCCTCCCCTCGCCGTCGCCGTCCTTTATTTATCCCTCGGCTCGATTCCATCTCCACTAGCCTCTCCTCGCCGCCCGCCGCCCGCCGCGGCCTCGCTCCCACCTCCCTCCCGGACTCCCCGTCTCCGCGCGCGCGGCGACCCCGCCGATCGGGTGAGGCGGCTCCCGCCAGTCCCGGCGACCACCGAGGTGAGCGGCCGCTCTCCCCCTACCCCGCCCCCGCCGGCCCGGGCGGGCTAGTCCGCCCCGGCTCCGCTGCCGAATTCGATCACTCGGTTCGTTGCCCGGGCGGGTCGCGTCGTGCGTCGTCTCGCCCGCCCGCCCGCCCGCGCTTGCGTGCATCACTTTGCTTGCCCGCCTCCTCGGTTGCTTCTCCTCCGCGCGCGCCTCGCACCCTGATGCTAACAGCGGGGCGGGGAGGGTTCGGCCGCCATTGCTCTGCTCCCAGTAACCGCCACACGCCATGTATGGACTGTACCACTGCTAATTCCCGTCGACAACTCTGGTGCGCGCGTCAGTCGGTCACTCCACTAGCTACTTCATTTACCTGCTTACCCCGTGGTAATACTTGGGGGCGGCTGAGATACGCCGAGTGCGGCCGAGTTCACTTAATGGCGACTGGCTCTGCTCAGATCCAAGGGGCAGCGGATTTCCTGACCCTTCTGGTCCAGTGTCCTGTTGTTGTAGTGGTATGAAGGCAGTTTGGTGGGATGTATGCGTACGGTAGGTTGGTGGGAGGGAGCCTCCGTGCCATTGCTCCTCTGCTGCCCTGCTTCCTCTGCCCCGACAGCTACGGATTCGTCAACTGTTGTCAGATTTGGGGGTTGGGCGAGCTGGAGGTGGACCTATGTAGTACTGTCATTCACCACCGGTTGGTTTATTGGCGGGGCTTGTGATGGTAACTGCAGCATTGCATTGGCGGCTGCTAACAAGTGAGGAGCAGAGTGCTCAGTTGCTATAATGGGGCTGTGTAGTGGGTTTGTAGAATTCAGTTTATCCTCTCGCCAGTGGACATGGGCTGATGGTCATCAGAATGCAGCCATGTGGCTCCTTGGAAAAAATCTTCATGGTCGAGGGCAGGGGATAGATAGAGCTCAGCTCACATTACCCTCTTGCTTGCTGTTGCAGGCAGAACGCACTTGTTTCGCTCCCAAAATTAGGTTCCGTGCGTCTTGTGCTTGATGCATTGTTAACAGTTAGCTAGCTTTACTGGTTATTTAGATCTTCCTGGTTGTCAAGTTCTCTTCACATTTTCCTAACAACTATATTTGCAATGAATAATACTAGTTATCTGCTAAACGTTCGCAGGTTCAAATTGGACACATCGGTGCTGTACTGTGATAGGCGGTGCCCTTGCTTGCCGACATTTGTGTTTTATTGATTGCCAAGGCTTCCTTACTGCTTAGCCCTTGTTTTTGCTGGCTGTCTATATCTGTTTGGAGAGAGCAATCTAGCAACTATGTCATCGCTTCAGTTATTGCAACTTACGGAGCATGGGCGCAACCTTTTTTCTTCGAGAAGGTGTGCTGAGCACAACACATTTTTTATATGTAATTTGGTTAATCAGTTGCTACTTCCTATCTTATGATTCTTCTTTTCAAACCACATTCAGGAGGACGCTTGCAGTTGTTTCTGGCGCACTACTTGCTGGTGGTACTTTAGCATATGCGCAGTCAGGTCGACGGAGGAAACATCGGGAAGAAAATCCTTGTAATGATGCAAATACCAGGAGCAAAGAGAGCATTAGGCAAAATGGTGTTGACGGTAAAGTGGTTAAACCAAGGAAAAAGAAAAATTTATTGAAATCCTTACATTTCCTGGCTGCTATTTTACTTAAGAAGATTGGCCCAAGCGGAACAAATTACCTTCTTGGCTTGATGTTAACAGCAGTAAGTGCTGCAAATCTCCCCATTCTGCCTGTTTCATTTGTTTTACATACCGATGGTGCTTTTCTGAGAATCAGAATTTGTATGGTCAATATAGGTGGTAGTTTCATTTTTTGTGGTATCTTACTGGGTTGCTGGCTCAGTTGCTGGCTATTTATGACAAGTTGTACTGGAGTTCAGTCATGTAGAACCTTTTTAACCAATGGACTTTCTGCAGGTGTTACGTACAGCCATTGGTCACAGATTAGCAAAAGTTCAAGGGTATTTGTTCAAATCCGCGTTTCTTCGGCGTGTTCCGGCCTTCACACGCCTAATCATTGAAAATCTTCTATTATGCTTTCTTCAGTCCACGGTATATCAGACCTCAAAGTACTTGACAGGATCCTTAAGCTTGCGCTTCAAGAAAATTTTGACGGATCTCATCCATGCCGATTACTTTGAGGTAGGTATGTTGGGTTATGAAGTTGAAATATCCTTTCTATTACACACCTTCACATGTTTTTTTCACTTCTTCAGTACCCAGTTATGTACTGAAAGTCTGTGTTATCCTCTGAGATGAACCGCTATAGTTGGTAGACTTTGCAGAGCATTATTTGTGAATTATTATTAGGTCAAAGAATTGCAACCAACAACTTGTGCTACACATAACAGCTGAAAGAACACAAATATTTATATGGCCATGATACCTGGTCATGCAAAAATAATGTAGTGTTGAACTATTCTGAGGCTATACATCTCAACTCACTTAATCCATAGAGTTAAGTGAAGCCAGTTCTTTTTGCTGCAATGCACATTAAGTGTTCTGTGTACTTATCACAGCTGTTCGTTACCTCTTATCCTAGAGATTATCATGTGAAATTCAGATAACTAAATTATTTGATAGTTTGGTCAATTGCCGAACATATTTGCTGCAACTCCTCATTGATTTTTTTCCTACTTTTGTCCAGAATATGGTTTACTACAAGATCTCACATGTAGATCATCGGATTTCAAACCCAGAGCAAAGGATTGCTAGTGATATTCCTAAGTTCTGCGCAGGACTAAGTGACCTTGTACAAGATGATCTGATTGCAGTTGCAGATGGGTTAATATACATCTGGCGCATCTGCTCTTATGCAAGTCCGAAATATGTTCTCTGGATTCTGGTAAAAATATTTCTACATATACTGTCACCCTTATTGATTTGTAGTATGATGTAGAAATTCTTATGGTCAAAGACAAATGCTCCTCTATTCAGAGGACACTATGCTGCCTTAATGTTTGTGTATACTGTAATAATATTATGATAGCTAGTTTGCTGCTTAATTAGATACAATGTTAATAAGTAATTGCTTTCAGGCATATGTACTTGGTGCTGGTGGCACAATTAGAAAATTTTCTCCTTCTTTTGGGAAGTTGAAAGCCATGGAACAACAACTAGAAGGGGAATATCGCCAGGTTCATTCACGACTGAGAACTCATGCTGAGAGCGTGGCATTTTATGGTGGTGAGAACAGAGAAGAATCACACATTATGCAGCGATTCCAGGCTCTTGTGCGGCACGTGAATGTTGTTCTCCATGAGAACTGGTGGTTTGGCATGATTCAGGATTTTCTTCTGAAGTATCTTGGTGCCACAGTGGGAGTTATCTTGATTGTCGAACCTTTCTTTGCGGGAGATCTTAAACCTGATACATCTACTTTAGGACGGGCAGAGATGTTGAGCAATCTTCGATATCACACAAGTGTGATAATATCATTATTCCAGTCCCTTGGCACCCTTTCTACCAGTTCAAGACGTTTAAATCTTCTCAGGTAAATGCACCATCTCTTACACTCTTGTGAGAAATGCTTGAGGTACCTATATGTCAAGTAGACATTTGATAGAATATATTCAACTTTTTTTATCAAGTTGATTGCTGTAAATTGCAGTAGTTCCATAGTTGCTAAACATACAATGTTTGCATGTACATATTGTTCATGGCTTCCATTGAAGATTTGGTCATAGTACTTTATAATCCGTCTGACATCATTTGATTCGTATTTCCTGGATTTTTTTTACCCTTAAGCACATGTTTGTTTATCTAATGGAGATATCTAGAGATTTCATCCACCATGCTTCATCAAGTAAGAATCTTTTTGGTACTCTGCTATCCAGAATTGGTCTTTAGGCCCCTCTTTAAGTGGTTTGCGGAATTGAATCTATACGTATTAACTTCTGGCTTTTAAGAATTACATTGGTATTGTGTTTATGTTTCTCAACACTGTTATGCCCGAAATACTTTTACGACCTCTGGTACATCTTATTACTTTTAAACTATGTAACTTGAGATCTGTGTTCTGTTGAGTTAGATTTAAGTTCCACCCAGCTATGATTGCTTCATGCATTTCTAGTATACATTTCTTTTTGTCTCTTATGCTGATAAACTCTGCGCTTCGATTGACAGTGGCTATGCAGACCGTATTCATGAGTTACTGGATGTTTCACGTGAGCTATCTGGGGTTCGCGACAGATCGATGAGCCGAAATTCTTCTGCCAAAAATTATATTAGTGAGGCAAACTATATAGAATTTTCAGGTGTTAAGGTAATTATGATGGTGGGAGTATCATGCTCATTATTTTATCTGTTCGATACCAAGATATAAATAAAAGTTCGTTACAGGTGGTGACACCCTCTGGGAATGTCTTGGTTGATGATTTAACTCTCCGGGTGGAGTCGGGTTCTAATCTTTTGATCACTGGTAAGCTGTAACCTTTCTATCAAATATTTGCTCCCCTAGATCTGGTTCTGAGTCATGGCTGCAATGAAATTGAATCGATTGAATGTTTACACCTTCCATTACTGGAAGAAATGATGGTAATTTGATTGTTCCTTCTTCCATACACAGTATACATAAACCTCCTTCGTGGATTTGATAGTTGTGGGTTTAAAGTAGGATTTGTCAACTTCTGTTGATATTTCCTCATTACCATTAGTCAACCTATTCCCCTCAAACAGGTTGGTGTTAGTTAGAAGCTGGTTATAAATCTTTGCCTAAAATCACCTCTCTCACTTGGGAAAAACTCTTAAAACCAGTGCTTTGACCTGTAGGTGCTTGATCTTGATTTGTGGAGGGGTCAAAGTTTAAATTGATCTTCTTTGTGGTCTTCCGGTTGTCAACCTTAGACAGATCGTTTTAAATGTTTTGTTGGCTTAGACGCCATTTATTGGCCAGCCTTATCTTGAGAACTGCCTCAAAGTTTGTGTGCTTGAACTTGGTAGGGTGATGTCTCAAGCTCTCTATTAGAGACCCTTGATATTTATGTGTATGCCTAATGCTATATTTATGTCTTCCCTGTCTTTTCTGCCACTTTTACATGAAAATTGCAGGCATGGGAAATTAATCTTTCTATGTGTCTTTGCTGTTATTTCAGGTCCCAACGGTAGTGGCAAAAGCTCTCTTTTCCGTGTTCTTGGGGGTCTGTGGCCACTTGTATCTGGCCACATTGTCAAACCTGGTGTTGGTTCTAATCTTAACAAGGAAATCTTTTATGTCCCCCAGCGACCATATACAGCTGTCGGAACACTTCGCGACCAGTTAATCTATCCACTTACAGCAGATCAGGAAACCGAACCACTTAGCTATGGTGGTATGGTGGATCTTCTAAAGAATGTAATTATACCCAGACCAATACACTGGCCTGTTCAGCTATACCACCTTCATTTTGTTTGTGTGCTTCTTTCTCCTTAACAATTATTTAATGAACCTTTCTGGAGATCCTTAGTGTTGTCCTTTTCTTTTGCAGGTTGATTTAGAATACTTGCTAGAACGCTACCCTCTCGACAAGGAAGTGAACTGGGGTGATGAGTTGTCTCTTGGTGAGCAACAGAGATTGGGAATGGCCAGATTGTTCTACCATAAGCCCAAGTTTGCCATCCTGGATGAGTGTACTAGTGCTGTGACGACTGATATGGAAGAACGTTTCTGCAATAGGGTCCGAGCAATGGGCACATCATGCATAACAATATCTCACCGGCCAGCATTAGTTGCTTTTCATGATGTTGTTTTGTCCTTGGATGGTGAAGGAGGGTGGAAAGTTCAAGATAACAGGTTACATTCATGATTCTTTTCCCTTTTTCTTTTCTTCTTTTGACGTGTTGTCTCTAGAATGCTGAACTTTGTGTGAACCTCTTGTTTTTGTAGAAATGGCTCCTTCCTCCCTACTGAATTGGAGTTTGATGCATTGAAGTCATCAGAAACTGACCGCAAATCTGATGCACTTGCTGTTCAAAGGGCTTTTAGTGCTAATACAAAGGTAGTTATGATTTCATAGTCTGTTCTGCTACTGTTGGTCTTCGTTGTGTCACTCTTTAACACATTTCATTACCAGGAAAATACTTTATCGGGCCCCAAGGAACATTCTTATTCAACACAGGTCATAGCTACTTCACCCAATATGGAAATAGAATCCACAGAACAGCCACATCTGATCCCACAATTGCAGTGCTCGCCGAGACCTTTGCCTGTTAGAGTTGCTGCAATGTCTAAAATACTGGTACACAATTAAATTTCCTAGTCGATTAATGGTTTTTATTAGATAGTTAATTCTAATGATATTCTTGAATGCTTGCCAGGTTCCTAAAATCATTGATAAGCAAGGAGCGCAATTGCTTGCAGTTGCAGTACTCGTACTTTCTCGGACTTGGATATCTGATCGTATAGCTTCACTGAATGGTTGGCTCCTTGTGTGCTTTCCTTTACAACAAGAACTGGAGCTGGCTAGTGTACCATTTCTGTAACATGTTGCACGTCTTGACAGGGACTAGTGTCAAGTATGTCCTGGAGCAGGACAAGGCTGCCTTCATTCGACTGATCGGGACCAGTGTAATGCAAAGTGCAGCAAATTCAATTGTGGCACCATCACTGAGGTAGGTTTGGACTTTTGGTTCTGCTATTTTGAAGTTGGTTCTCAGGGAGATTTGATGCAGTGCTTGACTGCTTGTCACGACATTTTCTTTTAGCAAAGCACCCACACATTTTTTTAAAATATTTACTATCCATTCAATTGTTTTATCTGAAGCATTACTGTATGTTACCTCATGTGGTCTTCGCCACAAGAATGAAAGTACTATTTCATGGTTGCGTGCATTTAACTATTTTCAGAGTGGCAGTTGATTGTTCATAATTGATTACATGACCTGATTAAGTGTTTTCTTTACAGACACCTTACTTCAAAGATTGCTCTTGGATGGCGAATTCGCATGACCAACCATCTACTTGCATATTATTTGAAAAGGAATGCTTTTTACAAGGTAAACTGCCTTAACAGATGTGTAATTTGCAAGTCATTTGGTTCCATTTTGCAGCAGTGTTTTCCCCTTTTAACCGTTGCTAGCATTGTTCTGCCATGACAATATTTCTGTTTGCATAAAAGCTGAGCTGTTTGACCTTTCTTTTCCAGGTATTTAACATGACAGGCATGGAGATTGATGCAGACCAAAGAATAACACGTGATGTGGAGAAGTTGACCAATGATCTTGCTGGCTTAGTAACTGGAATGGTGAAACCATCAGTTGACATTCTTTGGTGAGTTCTTTGTGGCCTCATGTGTTGCTCAGGTGTTCTTTGGTTAATCAGGCTTTCATAGTTAAGCTACTGCTATTCTCCAGGTTTACATGGAGAATGAAGCTTTTGTCTGGGAGAAGAGGTGTTGCTATTTTGTACGCATACATGTTGCTAGGGCTTGGTTTTCTAAGAGCCGTTTCCCCTGATTTCGGTGATCTTTCAAACCAAGAACAAGAACTTGAAAGTTCTTTCAGGTTAGTGATTTAATTTGTTGGGTATTTGCGAATTTGGCTTTCTTATAGCATGATGAACTTTCAGTATTGACCTTTTAACATTTGTTCAAGGTTCATGCACTCAAGATTGCGGACACATGCCGAGTCAATTGCTTTCTTTGGTGGTGGATCAAGGGAAAGAGCTGTGAGTTATTCCCATCACATGAAGGCTCCTTGAGATTTATGCATTTTATGTATTGTGATTCTTGTACAGATTATGTTAAATTTCCTATTTATTGTGCTACATTGAAATCCTTTCTGAATTTCAATCGAAATGCTAAATACTGAATGACTCATGTAATCACAAGCATAACTTCTGTTGAAAAAAGGGGATAAAAACGCAGGTCATGTAGCTTCATCTGCGCATCTGGCATAGGATTTGTTAGTAAAAGTATATGGCCTCACATTGTCATTATTTTCTTGTAAATCAGATGGTTGAAGCTAAGTTCGCAACTTTGCTTAACCACTCGAAGATTCTTTTGAGGAAAAGATGGCTTTATGGTATTTTTGATGATTTCGTCACGAAGCAGCTGCCTCATAATGTGACATGGGGATTGAGTCTGTTATATGCTTTGGAACACAAGGGGGACCGAGCTTTGACTTCAACCCAAGGTTGATAAATCTTGAAACTGGCCCATTTTATCGATATTATTTTGCATACAGTTTTACAATATGTTCTCATTTTGCAATTGCAGGAGAGTTAGCACATGCCCTGCGGTTCTTGGCATCTGTAGTGTCACAAAGTTTCATAGCTTTTGGTGACATTCTCGAGTTGCATAAGAAATTCCTTGAACTTTCTGGTGGTGTCAATAGGATCTTTGAACTCGAGGAGCTTCTAAAGGCATCTCAAAGCAGTAAGTTTCATTCCGCTGCAAACTATAATGCCTCATATGCTTTATTCAGAAAGCTATGCCATTTGAATATAAAATGATATTGCATATAAATAGCATAACTCCTATTTTGGTCAACCATTGTGAAATCTGCCACAAGCTCATGAACTCAAATTATGAACACTAACCACCCATATGATAAATTTAACGCGAGCATGTTCAGTGAAGCAACCTTATATTTGTAAACTCTGTCCAACGATGTAAAGTCATAAGTATAGTTTTTGATACAACAAATTCGTGAGTGGAGGAAAAATTAAAATTCACTGTGTGTAACTGGAATTTCATTAGACATGGCGAAAAACTGTCAGTTTTAGTTGACATTGCTCGCTACTCGATATTCTTTAGTGCAACATCTCCGGTTCTGTAAAACAATTAGTCCATAACTGGTCAAGAAGTACTAGCATTACTGATTGTAGAAACCTTGGTAGTAATTACCCATATGATATTGTTGACCACCTTGACGACAGCTGGAAATTAGTTCATTAATTTATAAGCTGCTGAATTATTATTAGTTATTTTAGCCTTTTGGCATCTTGATGCTATGAATTGTACCTGAATATGACACTGTTGTTTATCTAGATGCTGTCATGCCCTCAAATGTTATCAGTGTGCCATCTGAAGAAACTATTTCCTTCCGTAATGTGGATATTGTGACCCCATCGCAAAAGCTATTGGCTAGCCAATTGTCTTGTGATGTGTCTCAAGGAAAAAGCCTTCTTGTCACTGGTATGTGATCTGACCGCTTCTGCTTGGCTTTATTTAGCACCATGTCAACATTGTTTCTCTAATATATGTGATTATTTCTTCTGAAGGTCCAAACGGCAGTGGCAAGAGTTCCATTTTTAGGGTGCTCCAAAGTTTGTGGCCTGTAGCTTCTGGAAGGCTCACCGTGCCATCTGAAGGGATATTTCACGTTCCTCAGCGCCCATATACTTGCCTTGGAACCTTGAGGGATCAGATCATATATCCTCTCTCACGTGAGGAGGCAGAGTTGAAGATGGCCAAAACGGGTAAGTTCTACCTACCTCTGCAAAGGCAAGCATCTAACTGTTGAATTCAGCTTCTGTATTCTAACATGCGAAACACACATTTACAAAACCTCCTCCTACTAAAATTCGAAGTGGCTTGTGCTCTTGTGCTAGTTAATGGTGTTTGTAACAAACTTTTATAATGTGTTGAACTTCCCCTGTATTGTCATGAGCAAGGTTCATATTAATTTGTAGTGACATGACACCATAAACCTTGGCCATGTAGGTGACAGGTCTACGTCGCTGGACGACCACCTAAGGACAATTCTAGAGAATGTTCGCTTGGTCTATCTTCTCGAAAGAGAAGGGTGGGATGCTACTCCCAATTGGGAAGACATTTTGTCCTTGGGAGAACAGCAGAGGCTAGGCATGGTCAGTGGTTAAATACTCACAGTTTGTTTCAACCTAATCTCCATACCTTTCCACAAACCAAAATGTATATTAACATGGAATGACTGCTTTCTTTCCAGGCCCGTCTGTTCTTTCACTCCCCTAAGTTTGGTATCCTCGACGAGTGCACCAAGTACGTGTTGAATGGCAATATATTTTGTACTCCCATTTCCATTTCGTTTATCAGTCTTTGTACTTAAAAATCTTGTATACTCACCGCAGCGCCACGAGTGTCGACGTCGAGGAGCATTTGTACAGGCTAGCAACTGACATGGGTATAACTGTGGTTACTTCCTCCCAAGTAAGTAATTATTCATCAGTTTATCCTCCTGAGCCTCTGCAAGTTAACACAAGCACCGCTGGGCATCGGATCTGATTTCCATGTCCCACGGGATTTTGTTTCTTTATGCCCCTCGTGGTCGCGTCTTTCTGAATGCAAAATTGTGTGATGCTGAAGCCTTCTTTTATCTATTTGTTTTACAGAGGCCTGCTCTCATACCCTTCCATTCGTTGGAACTGAAACTCATCGACGGCGAAGGAAAGTGGGAGCTGTGTTCAATCAACCACTAGTCGTTGCGGTCGCCCTAATTTTTGATCGGCTTTAGTTACTCTCAGCTGTATACTGACTTACAGTACAATAGTCACCTTGCTGCCCGAAATAGAAGCAGCAGCCTATTGGAGATAGAGCAGAACAATATACAGGGGTTGTAGAAGGGAAATTCTATTCTTTCCAAACAGGATAGCATGGTATATATATATAATCTTGTTCTCATACAGAATACACAGTGAGATCAGATTTGCCGCTGGAATCGAATGGCGGCGACATGTAGCAATTATTTGTATAAACACTGGTGCGAAGCACGTACCCTTTGTAAATATCAACTAGTTCAAAATTCGTCTTCCTGATGGCGCCTTTGTCTTGCAGTGTGGTTTTAGTTCTGTGTCGACTGAGTCGCCTGCTGATTTCAGATCTCTTCTGTTCGTGGAGTCAGAAGCGTCGATTTTGTGCCGAGTTCATACCTAAAGCAAATTTGGAATGGTTTCGCAGTTCGTCGTGTAAGTAAGGATGATTGTTGCAACCTGTGCATCTTTCTCCATAGCAGCGGAATGCTTCATTAGTTGAGTGTGAATATGCAAGTTTTTGTTCCAGGCTCTGTTTCGTTTGCATCGGGAGAAATTTTTCTGGATCGTTGTGGGAGTTGAAAAGACTGTTTTTGATAAATTTCGGCAAAATTTCGAATGTCGAAAATTCGTCCACACCCATAATAAGCTCATATATTACACTGACAAGAGAGTATAAAAGATGATGACTAAGCTAAGAGGGGGAGACTTGCTGGGAGAGGAGGACGAGGAGGCCCTGGGGCCCGACGAGGATCTCGCTGAGGAAGCTGACGAGGCCGAACCAGACCACCGGCGTGACGTCGACGCCGCCCAGCGGCGGGATCACCCGGCGGGTGGCGGCGAGGATGGGCTCCGTCGGCGCGTAGGCCACCACGTAGGGGAACTTGGTGACCGGCAGCCTCGGGTACCACGACATGACGATCCGCGCCACGAACAGGAACCCCACCGCCGACAGCGCCGGCCCCGCCACCCCGATCACCACCTTCGCCGTCGCCGGGTCCAGCTCCCCCAGCACCGCCGCCGCCCTGTAGTAGTAGGACAGCGATGGCCCGTGCGCCGCCGGGGCGGTCGCGGCGTGGCACGGCATGGCGGCGGCGCTGCTGCTCACGGCCGCCGCCGCCAGGGGTAGGACATGGCCGTGGGCTCCTCTGGCCGGCTCGCTCCCTTCCGCCCGCCGTGTCTCGAGGTTCTGCTCGATTGGCAAAAAATGTAAAAGAAGCAGCGTGTGAGAGAAATGGGTGGAGCTCGCTCCCCAGGACAGTAAGCAACCAAGAACCAACCGTCCGACCTTGCTGCCGCGGCCGCCGGTGCCGGCGACGACGCAGCCCCGCCCCCGCCCCCGCGTCGTGGACGGACCTCCCCTCGCCGGAGGGAGCAGCACCGAGGGCTTGAGCATGGAGGCCTCCATGAGAGGCAGAGGAAAACAGAGGAGCGTTGGGAAGCAACGGAGGCTCGTGGCCTTCCTTTGCTCGGAGGATAAGGCAGGGAAAAAAAAAGAGAGACGAAGAATGGCCGGCAGCTTCTCCTGGGCTCATTCTACCGGGCCTCGAGTGGACGACGGCCCGGTCCGAGCCCAGCGGGGCACCAAAAAAACCCTACCTTCGGCCCAGCAGACGGAGCCGAACTATTCCTTCCCCCTTCCCCTCCTCCACGGCAGCTCCTCCTCCCCCTCCTCGCCGGCGGCTCCCTCCACCAGCACCGGCCCCGCCGCCGCGATGCTCCGGCTCCGCTCCTCCGCCCGCCTGCTCCGCAAGGTGAGCCCACTGACCACCGGCCCGCCTCTCGTCTGCTTGTATTTAGTCGCCCTGCTGCCTGCCTCACGGTTTCTGGGATGGATTGCGTTGATTGCAGCTGTGCGAGGCGTCCCGGCCGCTTGGGCGCGGCGAGGCCCAAAGAGTGCTGCCGACGATGACGCGGGGGCTCTCCGGCGCAGCCTCCGCCGCGCGCTCGACCTCGCTCCTGCACCCGCTGCCGGGGCTCGACCTCCCGCCCTGCCTCCCCGACCAGCTCGCCCGCCTCCCCACCCGCATCACCACGCTCCCCAACGGCGTCCGCGTCGCCTCCGAGGACGTCCCGGTACCCCCCACCTCCCCCCCTCCTTCCGATGAGCCCATATGGCGCTCCGCTGACGCCTCCGTGTGGTGGTTTGTCAGGGTCCCACGGCGTGCGTGGGGGTGTTCGTGGCGTCGGGCTCGATCCACGAGTCGCCCGAGTCCGCCGGCGCGACGCACCTGCTCGAGAAGCTGGCGTTCAAGGACACGGCGCACCGGAGCCACATGCAGATCGTGCAGGAGGTGGAGGCCACGGGGGGCAACGTCGGCGCCTCCGCCTCCAGGGAGCAGATGGTCTACAGCTACGACACACTAAAGGCATACATTCCGCAGGCCGTCGAGGTGCTCCTCGACTCCGTCCGCAACCCGCTCTTCATCCAGGACGAAGTCGACCGGCAGGTGTGGAATGTCATCGATGCATTAGTCTTTCTCTTTCACACACAACTTATGGTTGGGTATCTTGTTTGTTGTGCGCTGATTGTGGTGGTTGATTTGTTGCTTGTCAGCTGGCCCTTACTCGAGAGGAGGTCCAGGAGGTGCAGAAGAACCCGGAGAAGTTTCTTCAGGAAGTACTTAACCTTGTTGGATACGAGGGGGCGATCGCGAACCCGCTGATAGCTCCTGAGGAGGCTCTTGAGATCATCAATGCCGATATTATTCGGAAGTTCTACCATGTAATGCTTCTGCCATTTGAGTTTTGCATTCCTCCTGAACATGGCTTGCTGCTTGGCCGCTTGCATTTACATAATTTTTGGTAGGATGACCATTTACATTGAGTGAACACACATCTCAAAAGCATTACATGATATCAGCACGCTGGTCACCGTGGAGCATCCTTGCACACTTTGGTCGTTTTGCTCCCTATACTTTCAGTTTTCCGTGGATGTAGTTGCGACAGATTCTAGATATTAACAATTTATTCTGTTGGCAGCGCTAAAATATAGAAGTAGTTCTATTTAACCGCATAATATACTAGAATTGGTGTGTATGCGGCTGATCCAGTGCCAGCAACTATGAGAGATGCTAAATTGTAATCAGGATTGTTCTAGTCTTACAACTTTATTTTCAATCCATGGATCATGATTGTTTGTAGGAGCAACAGTTTCAGCTATGCTGTTCTCACCATATGGTTATTTTAATACTCTCTACAATGCAATGAATATGTTTTATTCAAAAAACATGAAGCGTTGCTATTTCTATAACAGGAAAACTTCACTGCTGATCGTGTGGTTCTAGCAGCGTCAGGTGTTGATCATCAACAATTGTTAGATGTTGCAGAACCTTTGTTGTCTGATTGGCACAAGGGGTCCCCTGTGGAAACACCAAAGTCTACGTATACAGGTGGTGATTTCAGACACAAAGCAGAATCAGATGTAATGTTCTTTCTGATCGAGTATTCCATTTTGAGTTTTGAGACTCCCTTATGTTCTAGCTTGAAATTTTACTCGTCTCTTTGCCTGCAGATGACACATGTTGCGTTGGCTTTTGAAGTGCCAGGCGGCTGGCTTAAAGAGAGAGATGCTACAATTATGACCGTCATACAGGTATAGCAAAGGGTTGGTATTTGATAGTAACGATCTAGTCTAGATTGACATCCACATCTTCACATTCTAATTGTTAATTCCTGAATGTTCATGCGCAACAACAATAATATTTTGAAGACCTTAATGGGTGGCGGCGGCTCATTCTCCTCTGGTGGTCCTGGAAAAGGGATGCATTCACGGCTTTGTAAGTCACGAACACACTGCAATTATTCATCTCTAGTATGGTTGCCATGGTGTAAACTAACTTTATGTGGTTGTTTCAGTTACTGTTTTTTACATTTCAGAATAGTTCTGCTGGCTGAACTGTCTAGTTTATTTTTTGAAGTTTTAATCATTTCTTGTTTCAAAGGGGGTGAATGCTTTGCGGAAAAGGCTAAGTTCACTGTTGTTTCTTTGCAGACCTGAGAGTCCTAACTCGATATCATGACGTCCAATCATTTTCAGCATTCAGTAATGTATATGATAGCACTGGCCTCTTTGGTATCTATTTGACAACGGTGAGTTTATCCTTCAACGTCATTTCATGGGCTTAAGTATTGCTTTTGAATATTGTGCATCAGGACCTTTCCTACATCTACTGACTTTCTGCTGGTGATGTTGGCAAAACAAGCATTAGAATGAAGAAAAAACACAAATGTGAATTGATATATAAACGTTTGAACATATGATATTTCTGACAAAGTCTACTTGTTTTTTATTTCTCATAGCAAAACTATGCTACCTATACGTGTGCCATTTTATAACGGTCAACTCTAGCATGAAACATAGTTATTTGAATTTTAATATTGTAATGTCACTGGCCTTGGATTTCCGTTATCTATTGGAGTTTTAATATGATTTCTTGTCCATTTTTAATACTCCAGCCACCAGATTTTGTTGCAAAGGCTGTTGATATCGCTGTGCAGGAATTGATTGCTATTGCAACGCCTGGACAAGGTATGAGGTGTTCCCTATTTGGTTAATCTGTCTGAGCTTTCACTGAAGCTGCATGTATAAAATATGATTTGATTTGCATGCATTTAGTAACGGAGGTTGAGCTGACACGTGCGAAAAACTCGACGATTTCATCCGTGTTAATGAATCTTGAGTCAAGGGTATGTTTGGAGCCACACACCATTCTTTGTTTCTTGTAAGTTATCATGTATATTTAAGAAGATTTGATATCCCTCTGTGAACTTTGCATTGCAGGTGATTGTTGCAGAAGATATAGGGAGGCAGCTTTTGACTTATGGTAGCAGGTAAGTCCATATCTTCATCGGTTCGAACCATATTTCACAAGCCTGTCTCATAGAAGAAACTCATCGATCCTGTTTTTTTGTTTGTTTGCATCACAACAGGAAGCCTATCGATCATTTTCTTCAGTGCATGGAGGAACTGACCCTAGATGACATTACAGCGTTTGCTAAGATGTTGTTATCTTCCCAACCTACAATGGCTAGCTATGGAGATGGTATGCTCCTTGATTTCCCTCTAGGTTTCAAATGCAGCTCATAATTCAAAATTTATACGCAGCTCATTATGAATTAATGTGAATTCCTTTGCCTTGCTTCTTCCGCAGTCGATAAAGTTCCGCCGTATGAGTTTGTTAGCAAGCGGTTCCAACGGTTCCGATAGCGCCCTAACACCATGATCCCTGGTGAAGACGAAGACACAGAGCTCTGTTCCAGTTCTCCCTAATACTTGGCGTTGTGCCCGGAAATTTTCTTTGTTTTACTTGTGCGTGAACGAGGTTAGTTTTGTATTGGCTTAGTTCAAACAGCGCATGCTGATGAAATGTCTCGGTAGACAGGAAAACTATTTTCTTGAAGCTTGTATGGAAATTTTGCCCTGCCAATCTATGTGGTCTCGTTGCCATGTTCAATGTTCAGTACGTGTGCTACGAGTTTCATGACGATGGTATGTATATCAATGGTGACTCTTACTGCCTCAAATAAGAATTTTGTTGCTGAGCAATGCTGTCACTGTAGTTTGCAGCCTTGCTAACTACTCCAGTTAATCTCTGTATATGTTAATGCTGAGCAACGTTTCGCTAATCTCTGTAGAAAGGTTCACACAACTAAAAAAGTTTAAGAACTATGTCAACAAAATTCTATAACTAGCGATCTTTTTTCATCATATCAAGTTTCATAAAATTATGAGCGGCCAACCATGGAATCCAGTTATCATCGTCTCAAGTTTCACAAAATTCAAACAAACATTTTAAAGTCAGGTTACATATTTCAGGTGCAAAAGAACCGTCGAAAGAAATTCAGATGCTGCCTACACAAAGGCTCTCATCGCAACAGAGATCCTAGAACAGGAGTTTACTAACACTACTCACTGGGCATACACATCGTCTGTCAAGCCCACTAGGCACCACTAATCCCATCCCGACAGTCCACCCGCACCCACCTCAGGCGCAGAGCACAACTGCTTAAGATCCGACGCGTCGATAGGGGTGCCCTTCGCCTTCTTCCTCTTCTTGGTGTGATCAATCACCAGGCCTCCGACAAATTTTCCATCCACGGCAGTTGCCTGGGTCTTGTCCTTCGATACCGGCTCTGGAACGCTGCCGTCTCCAGAAAACATCAACTCTGCAAACGACACTTCGGTGTCATCGATTCCTCCCGCATCTTTATCTCCTTCGTTGACAGATTTCTTCTTTTCCTTCTTGGCCTTTCCTTCGGTATCATCGAAAGAAGCTTTGTCATCCTTGCTTTTCGGTCTGCTGCTCTTGTCCTGCTCCGTGGCTACCTTCTCCTTTTTCTTTTTCTTACTATCCGTCAATGCGGATTTAACTGGGGCAGCGATGGTGGCATCTGGAGGAGTGTCTTTGGTAGCAGGTTCTTCAGGGCTTTGCGCTTGTTGCTTTGACCGTTTCCTTTTCTCCTTCTTCTTCGTGTTAGAATCGATGGGATCACGATCAGGCATCTCTTCATCCTTCTTCAGCTTACTCCCTTTCCCAGAGTTCTCATTCTGGGAAATGGCTTCTATGGGCTTTGCATTGAAAATGCGCAAGTTCGGCACAATTTTCATGACCTGGGAGAACATTTATAAGTTACTCAAGAACTACAATTACAATACACTCTGGAACGAAGAGAAGTCAGAGAGAGAGAGAGAGAGAGGTCACCTTTTTAGCTAGGGTGCCTTTCTCAGCAATAGGATTTCCCTGCAAATTTAGGTTCCTCAAGTAGCGCAGTTCAGAAAGGACCTAGCAACCAAACCAATGGTTAAAACGGTCTAAGCAAACAATGGTGTTAAACATGTATGGTGAAAACTGATCAGATGCAAACCTTCAAATCTGACTCCCTCTCAATTAAGTTATTTCCCAAGTCAAGGTTCAAGATTTTGGTATTTTTGGCCAAGTCTGATGGAATTGTCTACAAGTCAGAGGTAAATAAGACCATGTTAACACGTAACAATAGCTATGAATGTGCAGGAGACGAATAAATAAAATTAACCTCCATGTACATACAGTGATCTTATTGTGAGCCAGCCGAAGTTCCTTCAGTTCCACACATGCAGCAAGAGAAGATCCAATGCTTTCTATTTCACAGTGAGACATGGATATCTGGCCGGAGTAGTAAAAGTAAGACAATAGTAAAATAAAATTAGAAATGCTACATAACAGAGCCACCAGAACATATATTATATTTGTTTGCAGATTAAATAAAGAACAAGTACCTTTTTCATAGACTTGGCATTGACCAAAGCATCACCAAAAGTAATAACTGGATTCTTAGAGAGAACTGTGGCAGAGCAAATATTCACAATTAACCAAGTTCAGGGAGATAGAAAAGCATGAATCACAATTAACAAGTTCATGGAGACAGAGAAGCATGAATGAATTGTACATAAATTCGTATTTAATTGATTTGAACTTTACTAAAGCAATATGAATTTCTTATACACATAAATTAGTTAGTATTTTCCATGCAACACTTCTCTGAGTTCCAACATGAACACTACATGGAGTTACATATTGCATTTGACAAGGTTGGTATTTTGTACTTGTAGTTTATAGAAGTTGCTATTCCTTACAACAGCCAGAACCGTTTGATTTCTTGATATTATCAGCGAGAACTGAGAAGTAAGATTACATTTTACAGGAAAAAGAACATTGAAGGTATGCAGGGTGCTTTGTGAGAGTAAAGGAACACAGTCCGGCAGTCCATTCTAACAAGTGAGTGCTATAAAAAATGCATACCGAGAGTGTTCAACTGATGATGGGGATCAAGCTTGCAGATGGAAGTAATGTTGTTGTCTGCACGAATAATTACCAAGATCCGACATGAGTAAATCAAGTAAGGTAAGAACAGGGAAAGAAGAGCAGCTGAGAGTGTATAGCATTCATGCAGCATATTACCGTTGAGAATCAACGCTCCCAGGCTTGTCATAGATTTGACCTCATCGATTCTTGTCAATTTATTTTTGCCAGCATTCAGTACCTGCACCAGCCAGGGATAAGAAAAACTCCCCAGTACTAATTATGATTCAAGCAGTGAATTATCCCCTTAAAAGTAGCGAGCTATCATTTAATCCTGGATGTATTCAGTCAGATGAAAATGCAGGGCCAGGAAAGCATCTCACCTGTAGCTTCGAGAGGACTTCGGCACCTTTCAGGCTCACAAGCTTGTTTTCTATAACCGAGAGCCACTTGAGATTGGTGCACGCGGACAAACCCTTCAACATGCACAAGACATGACCATAAGTGACAATAAGAAGATACTCAGACCCTCAGAGTCTCAAATGAAGATAGCAGCTAGAGTTGACAGTCCCATGGAGCAAGCAGACCAGCTATCATCATCATCCATAAGAAGGCACAAGCACTAGCTAAATCCTAGCTCACTTACTTACTTACTTACTTACGAAGCCTTTTATCCGAAACAAGTTGGGGTAGGCTAGATATGAAACCCTTTCACGAGGACTTCCCAGGAGGTCACCCATCCTAGTACTACTCTCGCCCAAATGGGTTTCACACCCAAAAGACTGGCTAGTTTTTATGTTGGCTCGCCAAGCCTGTCACAACCCTTAGATATGAAACCCTTTCACGAGGACTTCCCAGGAGGTCACCCATCCTAGTACTACTCTCGCTCAAATGGGTTACATACCTATGGGACTGGCTAGTTTTTACGTTGGCTCGCCAAGCCTATCACAACCCTCCTCCTTTACCCGGGCTTGGGACCGGCTATGCCTAGAAGACATAGGCGGAGTTTAAATCCTAGCTCACTGTTAAACATTTTAACCATGCATTTACACCTAGAGCGCCTTCCCTGTTAAGATGCTGCTGTTGCTCGTGAGGACGATAATAGTGGTAGCACGCGGGCGGGCGTTTATCCGATAACTGCTACTAGTGAAAAAGGTGAATAACGACGACATAGGTACTTGCGTATATCCAATCCAAAGGGTTGAAATGCCGGGAAGAATATATCTATCTATCTATCTGTTTCTGTCCAGCAATCCACATCAAGGGCAGCAGCAGTACATGTTTGGACCCGGTGCGTGGCATTTGAGATTGGGCATGGGGAGGATGCGATGTACTACCTCGAGCGTGACGAGGCAGTTGTGGCCGAGGTCGAGGCGCTCCAGGTTCTTGAAGCTCCCCAGGCACGACACCTATCAGCGACGACAGAGAGAGATGAGCAACGCCGGCGAGCCACCATTAGACTGAAGCAGCCGAGGCGGGAGGGGCTTACGTCGGTGAAGGAGCGGTGGGAGAGGTCGAGGAACGTGGCGAGGCAGCCGGCCGGCGCCGCCTCCCTCGCCGTCTGCTCCAGCGTCAGCCGCACCATGGTTCTCCGCCGCCGCCGCCGCTCTTCCGTCCGAAAGCCCAAACGAACAAACCCCAAGGTTTTTTTGCCCTAGCGCCACAACCCACGAAGCCCAAAGCCCACAAAGACTTTCTACAAGTCCTGCTTACAGGCGGGCCCGCCCCACCAAACCGCCCGGCCCCACCTGCCAGCGCGAGATGATATCTCGGTTGTTTCCTTGGGGTCGGTCGGTCGGTCAGAGGAGTTATTGGAGTCGGAGAGGAGAGGAAAGCAGGAGGAGGCGACAGACAGGTGCCCGCCCGCCCGCCGGAGATGGCGATGACCGTGGAAGGTGAGGGATCCCTCTTCTCCCCCCGACCCAACTCCTGTTGCCTGGCCGATCGGGCTGACCTCGCATTCGGGGCGGGGATCGGGCGGCTAGGGTTCTTGGTGGGGGGCGTGGGGTCGCGAATTGGCGGGTCAGGGTGCGGGGAGATCCGATTGGTTGGTGCGGGTTGGTCAGACCTCTGGTGCGGCGCTGGCCCGGGGGCTCTGTATACCTAGCGTGGGCGAGGCTGCCGGCGACTGGTAATCTACAGGGGAGCGTGATTTTGCTCACTCAGATGAGTGCGCTTTCCTTAGGGGAAAGGGGTCGGCTGTGCTGCCAGGGGCTTAGATTTGCGTGGAACAGGGGCCGTGATGCGTCCAGTTCGTTTCCATCTTATCAATGGGCTGCCGGCGGTGGCTGCCTATGGTGTATGGATCGTTCTTTAGCCATTCGCCTCGGTACGGCGCTCTGATCAAGATAGCACAGATTCTGACAATTCAGCATGCAAGTAGTGGTAGGATGTACGCGAGTGTGGGTCATGCCATTATAGCAACATGGCCTGGAGTTGCAGGATATGGAATTCGATGCCTGCGATCAGTTCAGGCTAGAGCTCTGTGGTTTGCGTAGTGGAAAATTCCTGACTCAACTGATATATCCATTCGGTTTTGTGTCTGCCTTATGTGTGATGAGCAAATATTAACCCCTTCAAGTGGTTCAATCTGAAATAGGAATGAAGGGGTTCCATTGAATAAGAAACACGGTTTGGCTTATCCGTTCTCATGAATTAATGCTCTGTAATGAGCAGAGCAGTTACCCTCTGGTAGCACGGTCCAGTTTCAGCATTTATATTAGGTTCTTGCACTCTGAGCAGTTCTTGATAATATCTATCTTTCTTATATCCTGCAAATTGCTTCAAGTGTTTGACTAACTTGTGTTCCTCGTCTGCTTTGCTTTCGGTCCTTGCTGCTGGATGATTCTGTCAACTTACTCTTGGCGTGTGTCTTTACAGTGTAAGTTCATTATTCTGATGTCTCTAACCGTTGTTTTGCATTTGACAAGTGTGTCATCTTATTAAAAATTTCTGTTACAGGCTCGCTGGACTTGCGTGTATGTTCTCCACGAGCGTTCTGTTGCAAATCCTGGTAAGCTATGTACATCCATGCCTAAAGCTCACTGAATCAGGTTTCTGAAAGATGGTACAGTGGCAGCAATTGTTTTACTCACTGTCAGTTTCAGTAACTTTGAGGACAACCTGACAGATTGACTTCAAGTTTTGTTTCTACAATTCATTCATGCCCAGCATTCTATTGTGTGATTGTGCCAAAGAGGCAAGGAATGTACGAAAGAGTAATATTGTGGCATAGTTGCTGGTCACTTCAGGGTTACTCTTGTTATTCAGTTAGGAGTCCCACATGCTAGAAAAATCATCTTAAGAGTCGATGCACAGAAAGATTGGTCTGATTGTATTGACATGCACGCCTAGTGTAGTAATTGTTTTATATGGAGGTTATTGAGCAGCATCAAATTGCCATCCCTTTGTTATTTGACCAAGTTGTTACTTCTGAATTCTCTGACTCTTTATTTTCTTGGTGCAGGCATGTGCTTTGTACAACAACTGGTGGCCTATGTTAGCAGGTGACTGCTGGTTTGTTATCCTCCTCAATCACCATGAGCAAGTCGCTGTGGCTTTTCCACTGACGTTCTTGTGCTTCTTCTGTTCTGCAGCACTCATGTATATCATTGTGCCAATGCCATGCCTGTTCTTTGGCGACGGATCCACACGGTTCTTGAGTAGCGGAGAGGGTGGAGCGTAAGTTCTAACTTGATGATTCTCTTTCCTTTGGAGAAGTAGTAATATGGCAATCACAACTTGGGATGCTTATCCACACATTTGCTACCATAACGATTGTAATCAGACAGGGCATATCGTTTTTCAGGTGGATGAAAGCAGCCAAGTTCCTGACCGGCATGTCTGCCATGGGAAGCCTCGCAATCCCGGCGATCCTGAGGCACGCTGGCCTGATCGAGACGGGGGCCATGTTCATCGAGTTCACCTCCTTCTTCATCCTCGTGTGCACGGTACTGTGCTTCCACAGGGCCACCCTGGACGAGGAGTGGTAAAGGCTCGCGCAGGACCACAAGGAGTGCCTGAGAGAAGAATGCCTGTTAGGATGTCGAAAAGAAATCCCTTGGTGGGAGGGAGCTAACGTGGAACTGTGTGTACAAAGAAGCGTGCTTCAAGCGCTTGACTACTGTATTTACGTATACGCGTACCCGAGATTCGGTAATCTAGTTGGTAATCCGTGCTGAACAGGTCGTGTAAAGCATATGTGATTCGGCGGCGTTGATGGACGCGAAGCAGTCTTGCTGTGGTTGGTTTGCCACTTGTGCATCCAGAATCTGCACTTGGAGCATGGTACAAACTATTGGATGGAATGAAGTGACAAGATTTTGTTTAGATGTTGCACCTGAAGCCAAAGTTGCTCAGTTATGTGTGCCTCAATTCTTTGGTTGTTTGTGTGTGATCGTGTGATCTTCAGAGAACATTTCTTGGTGCAATCTTTGGAGAACTTTTTATTGTTGTTTGTGTGTGATCTCTAGATAACATATTTTGGTTGTTTGTGGATGGTCTCTAGAGAACTTGATAGAAGCAACGGTCTCTCGGATCCGTTGCCAACTCCACAAAACCTAGAATATACTTTCTACTGCTAAAATAAGAAGCGCAAAATCAATTATTCAGAGGTCTCTCGTTGTCCATCAATCCATCTGTTCGCAGTTACTCTCATCATTTGGAAAGCTCCCTCACGCCAGGAAATTGTGTACTACTACTTCCGTCCAAAATCAAGTGTTGGAACACTTATTTTTGGGACGGAGGGAGTACTACACAATTTTCTTTCTTTCAAAATGACAGACTCTCTGCATTCATTAAGAAGAAAAAGGGGTTACTACACATACATGACCACTACTTTGAGAAGTTGCCTGTTAGCATATGAATCATGGATAGGCTGAAATATCTATACAGGCAACCAAGCATCAAGACAGTTTGGCCGAGTGGTCTAAGGCGCCAGATTTAGGCTCTGGTCCGAAAGGGCGTGGGTTCAAACCCCACAGCTGTCACATATTTTTTTGTTTTGTTTTATTTTCAAGGTTCTTTTTCTTCTTCTCCTCTTGTAAATCCATGAATCTTGTAAAATTGCACTAATCATTTCTAGATTAAATCATGGAAATTCTTCAAGCCATAACCTTCCTTTCTGCCCACTTCATTCACTTTCAACTGTTTCATATGAATTGCCTTTTTAGAAGGAAAAATATATTCTCGCAAAAAAGGAAATATATATTCCCAGAAATATTTCAGACCCATATTTCCATCCCATATGTCGGGGCTGTTTGGCACTCCCATTTCCAGCCCATATGTGTGACAGATCTGGGAAAGCTCGGACACGAACCATATAGAAATTGCCACCCAACCAGGGCTGTTTGGCACCTCCATTTCTAGCCCATATGTGGGATAGATTTGAGACTGCCCGGACACATCTATCACGTCGGACTAGCCCACCCCGACCCTACAAAACTCCACCCCAATCACCATCTTGGACCAAATCTTAGCTACTCCCATTGTCCGCTCCGCTTTCTATCTGCTCCGCCCTCGGTCATCTCCTTCCCTTTTTCAGCCATATCCGCCATGTCGAGCACCGGATCGGAGTCCGCCGGGCTTGGATCCAACCACAACGTCGACTGGAACTTTGCCGCCTGATCGAACGAGGAGGAGATAGCTCTCCATGTCGTGTTCCACTGGTCTCGGCTAGAGACCACAATGAGTACCCAAGAAGAACAAATGTTAGGATGTCGAAAGAAATCCCCTTGGTGGGAGCTAACATGGAACTGTATACAAAAGGAGCATGCTTCAAGCGCATGACTACTCTGTTTATGTAATGTACACAGACTCGAGATTTAGCGGTGTAGTGGCAATGTCATTTTCTTACATTAACCTCTTTTCTTGTCAGTGGTTTTCTTCGCATAATCTGTGCCTGAACTACCCGTGTAAACATATCAATGTAGTGTTTTTTTTACAAAAATATAATCTAGTGTGTTGATGATAGTTATCATTTTTATTTGATTGGTTGTCACTTGTACATTCAGAATCTGGACTTGTAGGATGGTACTAAGAAGTGAATGGAATGTAGTGAGAAGGTTTTGTTTTAGATCCTTCACTTGGGGTCAAATTTGCTTAGTTACGACTTACGCGTGCCTCCGTTTTGTGTTGTGTGTGAGATCCCTAGCGAACATTTTTTTGGTTGTCTGTGTGTGATCTCTAGAGACAATTTACTGGTTGTTTGTGTATGATCTAGACTTCTAGAGAACTTGATAGAAGCAAAATTATCTTCCATACCTTGCCAACTCAATAGAATATACATTCCACATCTACTACCTGTACTACCAACATGAAAAGCACAAGTTGCAGCCGATCTCGAGGGTCATAATTAGCCATTGAAACCGCCTAAATCAGACGAGTCACATTGCTCTAATGATGTTGCACATCACATCTATAGTTTCTAATCGGTCATCAATAATTTGGAAACCTCTCGTTGTCCATCAATCACATCAGTTTGTAGTTACTGAAAGACACTTTTGAAACCATGTTTGGACCAGACTAAGAAAGTGTCATGACTTCCCTACCTCAACTCTTCTAAGGTCCGAATTCCTAAATAAGTTAACAAAACATTTTCATCTCGCGCCTATAAAGCTAGCTAATTGTCTACCTTCGTCCCGCCTTTTGTTCTATACACAGGGCCTTCGGTAGTCACTTAGAGGTGACGTCTTTGGTGAGTAACGGGTCTCTTCATTGTTTTGAGTCACTAAGATGGGAAAAAATTGCCGACTGTATGGTACTGTGAAGATCGCTAGTCCAGGAGTAAGCAAAGGATGTGTTGGGCAATAGTACGAGATATGATGAAAAAAGTTTGCTAGTTTTAGAATTTTGTTGACATAGTTCTTAACTTTTTTAGTTGTTTAAACCTTTCTACAGAGATTAGCGAAAAATTTGACAGCGTTGCTCAGCATTAATATATACAGAGATTAGCTGGAGTAGTTAGCAAGGCTGCAAACTACAATGACAGCGTTGCTCAGAAACAAGATTAGGAAATACAAAATTCGCACAATTCTAACCAGTAACCATTATTCTTATTTGAGGCCATAAAAGTCACCATTGATATATAGTATTATCATCGTGAAACTCACCACGTACTGAACATTGAACATGGGAACGAGACCACATAGAGCGGCAGGGCAAAATTTCCATACAAGCTTCAAGAAAATTGTTTTCCTGTCTACCCAAGACAATTCATCAGCATGCGCTGTTTGAACTAAGCTACTAGTACAAACTAACCTCGTTCACACACGAGTAAAACAAGGAAAATTTGAAGTATAATCTACTGAAGTATAATCTACAGTAGATTATACTTCAAATCGTAACTATCAAAACAGCGTGTGCTCATCATTTGGAGAGCTCCCCCACACAAAGAAATTGTGATACTACAGACATGATCACTAGTTTGAGAAGTTGCCAGTTAAGCTTCTCAATTACTGTTTTTTTTTTGGCCGGATAGATGCAAATATCTAGATACTGGAAGCAAGCCACTTTTTTCGAGAGAAAAAAAGAAGATACAGTGGGATATTATTTCAGTTTCTTTAACGCTACAAGTTCCTCAGAAAAAATAACACGCTACAAGTTGTGATTAGAATACAATATTTAAATTAATACATGCAATTAGTTACAAAGACAGTTTGGCCGAGTGGTCTAAGGCGCCAGATTTAGGCTCTGGTCCGAAAGGGCGTGGGTTCAAATCCCACAGCTGTCATACTTTTTATTTGTTTGTTTAATTTTATTTCCATCGTTCATTTCCTTTTTATGTTTTTGCAAGTCACACAGATTTTGGAGCAGTCTCTCATAAAACTGCACTACTCACTTCTAAGAGTAGATTGGATCATGGAAATTCTTCATGCCACAACCTTCCTTTTCTGCCCACTTCTTTTACTTTCAATCATTTCATACGAATTACTTTTGAAAAGGAAGGAAATACATATTCCCTGATTTTTTATAGATCAAATGGATACCAAGCGGAAATTAAAATACACCACTCTGAAACTCATTTCTTCTAGCCCCCCCCCCCCCCCCCCCCAAAAAAACTCTGAAAGACACTTTTGAAACCATGTTTGGACCAGACTAAGAAAGTGTCATGACTTCCCTACCTCAACTCTTCTAAGGTCCGAATTCCTAAATAAGTTAACAAAACATTTTCATCTCGCGCCTATAAAGCTAGCTAATTGTCTACCTTCGTCCCGCCTTTTGTTCTATACACAGGGCCTTCGGTAGTCACTAAGAGGTGACGTCTTTGGTGAGTAACGGGTCTCTTCATTGTTTTGAGTCACTAAGATGGGAAAAATTTGCCGACTGTATGGTACTGTGAAGATCGCTAGTCTAGGAGTAAGCAAAGGATGTGTTGGGCAATAGTTGAGATTATCAGATATCATGAGCATAAGGCATTGCTTGAGGAGTCTCAGTGGCCACAACTATGGTTAGTGGCTAAGCTACATGAAATCCTTCCTACAAGGTTGGGATTCAAGGGAGGGCACTGCAAGCACTGATACAACTCTTCCAGTCTTCCAAAGAGTGCAGAGACATTGTGGAAGTGGCACATCAACGTGGGCAAGACTATGTGTTGCTTTGAAAAACACGAAGGAGGACGACCTACATTCGAGATGTGGCGACGGCTGGGTGGCTAAGGAGAAATTGCAAAATTGTTCTCAAAGAAGAATGAGGCATGACTCAATGTACCAAAAAATGAGCTTGTTGGTATCAACGCGACACTTCCAGTACTAGTTAGTACTTTACATAAGTAAAGAGTATATGTTGTGTATCCCAACTTCATCCCGAAGAGAAGGTTAGTAGAGGATGAGAAGGATCATAACCTATGTCCTTAGACCAGAGTACATTGGGCTTATGGCCGTGGTGAGAGGATAGCCGTCACAACCATCCTTAGCTGGAGAATTTATTGGCTAATTAGAAGGCGTTAGCCAAGGAGATGAATATAATCACCTTTATAGAGTGATATGAAGATGAGGTGTTCTATATCAATAGGAAGAAGGGTCCATTAAGAGGTCGAGAAGCAGTGAAGGAGAAGTGGACAAGAGGTGAAATATGGTGCCCAAAGGAAAACAACTACCCAGAGGGGCTCAAAGAAAAAAAAGGAAGAATATCATTAGTAGCTGACAGATGAGAGAAAGAAGAGATGTGAGTTCTTCAACTGTGCCAAGAAGGGTCACCTTGCTAGACACTATTGGAGTCCAAGAAGTGATCAAAAGGAAACATGGCTACTACATCAGATGCCACAATAGAGAAATGCCCAATTGTTGAAGAGTGGGATGCCAAGGTGACAATATGCATGGAAGGTGGTGAAGTTTACTTTGTCAAATACCCGAGGGAGAGTGGGCATCAACCAACATGTGGCATTAGTCCAAAAGATACCAAATAAGAAGAAGAATGGGACACAAAACATGGCTTTCTTCATGGAGGTAAGCAACCAAGACCAACTCTTCTGTACCTAGATAAGATAGAGATGCTTGATAGCCACCATCTTCTTTTCGTTGCACTTGTGGGTTCAAAATTTGCACTTGAATCATGGTGCTAACAAGTGAATGGGAATGAGAAGGTTTTGTTTAGAGCATGCACCTGAAGCCGAACTTGCTCATGTATGCATGCGCCCATTTTTCTCGTTGTTTGTGTGAGATCTCCTAGAGAATTTGGTGGAATGAAGAGTCCCTTGTATTCGTTGCTAACGCCTCAAAGCCTAGAATATACTTGTCACATCTACTTCTACTACCAATATAAAAGACACAACTTGCAATGGATCTAGGGAGTCTTAACATCATGCTTTGATCGGTTCTGGGAAATTATTCAAGCCATAACCTTTTTATGCCCACTTTATTATTTCATTTCAACCATTTCATATTAGTTACTTTTATTTTTGAAGGAAAATCGCATTTCCAGTAATATTTTAGGACCACAAAATTACTCAAGAAAGGAGCGATGTTTAAGCGCCGCCATCACCGTATCTAACCACCCAAGGCCAGAATCTAGATTTTCACCCTAAAGAATCAGTCTAAGCATATCCAAGAAATGCCATCAACAAGGTAATGACGTAGAAACATCGCCATTGCCAGGTATAACAAACTCGGGTAAGACCTAGGCTTTCATCCCGGAGCTCTAAGACCTGATGCTCGAGTAGCACCACCAACAAAGTCAGTCATGTGTTGTCGCCACTACTTTTCCACAATCCTAGCAACTACATGTGATGCGACCGCCGCCGCTGCACAACCATAACACTAGCTACATCAGCCGTCATCCATAGTTTGCATAACACCGCCGAAGTCAACCGCTGAATCTGGAGAGAGGAACCCTCACGAAGACCTTTGAGAGGCCACCGCAATCTGTGGCGGGGCCATCGCCTCGGGTCGAAGTGGTGACCACAATGACCAATACCGATGGCGAAGCCACTACAACAAGAACCCCCCTTCAGCAACGCATCGATGCGTTGTCGTATGTACATATATGTGTTGCTATGGTCTACACCAACGGATTACTATGCGTTGTCATTGGTGGCGTTGCTAAGGTCTACAACAACATATACACATGCGTTGGTAAACGGCATGTAGATCGTTGTAAGGTAGCAACATATAGAGTTGAAGCCCAACAACACTTCAGATGCGTTGGTGACGACCCTGCACAATCATATGTTATATCGTTGCAACTACTATAGAGGCTTTGCTAAATATCATGATTGATTGATGATATTTTATATATTGCCATCCAGAATTTTTTGGTCAACATCAATACTGTATAGGAGCCACAATATAATAAACCTTCCTCATATATTAATTCGATTGTGTAGCGTTGCATAGAACATGATCCAAAGATTACAAGATGCGAAACTATCTAGTTTTATCATAATTCTCGACCTTGCAATCTACTACAATGTTTGAAACATTGATCGTGAAAATGACATTCTAATTATCTAATAGTCCTTGCAATCAACATCTGAGCCATGCATCATCCATTTATCTTGGCAATCTACAGAAACGAAAAATGACATGAGTAACTTACGGTAGAGAAAATCAGGTTAATAGAGCAACAAAATGTAGAGGGGCACCATACAGAAGTTGAATGCCATGACATTAGCAGCTTTGTACGCAGAAAAGGAGAGTAACAGCCAACATCGGACAAATACTTTTGATCATTGCTTTCTTATGAACAAATCTGTTGTGTGTTAATTGAGTTAAACCTTGAAATGAACATACTATGTAAGAAATGAGGTACCTCCTTTGAAGAAAAACATGTGCTGACATATCACAGATCCTTCGTTTTCAAAGAAAGATCTGCAGCTTTCCAGAAAATACAAATAGATGCAAGGTTTCCACAATTCAAAAATACTTTATGTTCAAAGAAAATAATTCACACCAGGCTAGATTTGGATGTACCTAAATTAGGTAGTGTGATAAATGCTCGCAAATGTGATTTAAGAAGACTCTGATATAGATATAGATGTGGGGCTAATTATAATAATCTAAAGGCAAGAACGTTTTCAACATGAGTTTATTAAACAACATTGCAGATTATGCAACTTATAACCATGTACTAAATAAATTTGGCATCTTGCGTCAGCTCCAAATTAAATGATAAGTATTTTCAAATTATGGAAAATATAATGTAGAGACCTCTGGAAAATACAAAATTATGTATAGTCACGCGTTAGAATTTCCTATGAATGAATTTTCAGAACCTGCAGAAGCAACAACACGAAAAACAATGAACTATAAGGAACATAAGGGGAGAGGGGGGGGGGGGGGTGGAAGGACAACTATCCAATCCACTTGTGCTCGTCATCACACCTACCTAGGCCCTTGAAGGAATGCATGATCTAATTAGTACAGACAAGAGCATGCTCTGATTAGTAAACGAGAAGACATCACAGAATAATTAATTGGCAGTTGGGAATGATATACATACCAGACTGAGCTGCCATGTGATCTGGTTTCGATTTGATCTTGTAGCGCCACCCTGAACAGATATGGGGACATGTACCACAAGCGGAGATTCAGATGTGCTGAGCCCCAGCCGTGAGCCATGGCCTCGACCCCTGAAAGGGCACAGGTTTGTTTGGGCTTCTCTAGGAAAAAAATAGGGAGTTCTGTTTCTAGAAACGGTGGAATTCAGGATGTTTACAGAAAAATAAAAAGAAATTGATTCGCTACTTACAATAACAAGACGTGGGGGTGAGTTAAGAAAAAAAAAGACGTGGGAAGAGAGGTTCAGCAATGCATCTTATTTAGGTGCGATTCATGCAAACACATGTTAGAATATTCGTGCGAGTGTCATCTTAATATTCTACTGATTCTGCAATGATTTATCTTGGATAATGCAAGAACTGCTCCCAAACTAAGATTATAGTGTATATAATTGTACATACTATGGAGCCAAATGAAATATATTAAATTCAGGATTATGGTGTATCAGTTTACCTGCTAAGAGACAGAACGACCACACGCATGTTGGCTGAAGCAAGGTCAATTTCAGAACCTGTAAGGGAAGCTGAGATTAGGGATGGATGCATGTGATACTTATTCCTATAGTATTACAGAACTGTGACAAAGAAATAGGTAAGGACTCATCTGTGCACATAGCAGCAAGAAAATTTAAACATATATAATGCACCACAACTGGATATACTAAGTAATAGATATGCTAAGTTTGGCATGAGATCCTCGGTTGGGCTCGCGCGGCGGTCAACCACCCCGACCCCAACACGCCCTTCCAGACTTGGTAAAGCTCTTCCCACGACCATGCGCCGGCCTCCATGTGCACGGTGGCTCTGGAAGCACCGCAACGCATGCATCTTCGACGGAGCCAGACCATCGCTCACCCTCATCTCCGATACCATCAAGGAAGAGGCGCGCCTATGGGCCAAGGCTGGCGCCAACGGGATACAAAACATCATCCCCGGCGCGTAGTTCCCAGTTTTTTGTTTTGGGGCTGAGCAAATTAACCCCCTTGTTCTAGTCTGCTCCTACGTTTGTACACCATGCCTAGCGTGTATATGGCCTTGTAAGCGTTGCAACCTCATGCTTGTACTCTCCTTCTATCAATGAAAAGATACGCAACTTGCGTATTCATGAAAGAAAAAAGATATGCTAAGTGCGTTTCGAAAAGGAAAATGATTTTCAGCAAAGTTTACATAGTTAACATAATCTGATTTTTGCATTTTGAACAAGTTACATAGTTTTCATTAGAATTTGTACACAGTGGTATAACTTGTCAGAATGCTCCTGGGACAGGTTGCAGTCCAAATTTATGACTCAGTCTTTTTATACTCAAGTAGCCTCAATATTTGCTAGGTCCTGTTACATTTCTGCCCATTCTTTTCTAGAAAATATTGTTCGCTGGCTGACTTATCCGAACTGCATTGACAATCCTTTCTTCCTAATTGCTTTTGCCAGTTGACATCGAATCTATAGTTGATTCAGTTGTAATTAGTTCTCTAAAAAACACACATAAAAAGGTTTCAGTAATCCACGTTAAACTGTTTAGTCTTTATCAATTTTATTTATCACTAATCAGGGTAGGAATATGTGACAACTATGGCATGGTGTACACACTTTTAAAAGAAATCCTCGGTTGTTAATGTACCATATTGTTCTCTTGTAATACTGAACTGATATACAGTGTTGTTGTTTTTTGCTCTAAACTTCTTTCTCTATGTATAATGCAAGCCCGAAACTTAAATGAACTGAATATTTGGACCTCCAGCAAGATCACTGACCGTGATGGGTTCTTATCCAGCTGTGATGTACAATACGACGATGGCTAACACTAGGCAGTTGTATTTGAGTGTGCAATAGAGAACTCAAGACTGTGGGGCGGCGTGGATGCAGGTACAAGCGAGCGCAGGTAGTAGTGCATCAGGCAAATGATAAGATAGTTTAGATCACAGTCGTGATTGCCAATAAAGAATCGACCATGGCACGATGGCCATGTCCTCACAAAGCACCAGAGAGAGTACGGGTAGAGGAGAGTGCCTTACTAAACCTTCAATGTCGGAGGTGAGGTAGCCGAGGCAGAGCAACACCGCCGAGACCAAGCCAGAAACCAGAGGAGGCGCGGCAGCCGCGCCGGCGACCCGCGGCGAACAGTAGGGTTGCGGAGGACGTCGCGGCGGTGCGGGCGCGGTGGAGAGCGCCGAGGGACAGACGGGCTGGTGAGAAACTTCGCGGGAGAGCACCGGAGCTTACCGGAATCGGTGGTGCCGAGGCAGCGGCGTGGTCATGGAGCCCGGCTGAGAGGTGAATTGGGGATGAGAGAGAGAGAGAGAAAGAGAGAGAGAGATTGGGGATAGAAAAATCTGGGAGGAGGTGGGTACGCGGGGAGGTTAGCTGCTTTCTAGGGAACGAGGAGGAGGTTAGCGCTAAGCTGGCGAGGTGGGCGTGGGAGGTGAAAACAAACAACACATCTTATCATATCGTTGGTAGATATGCGTTTGTATAGGGTGGTTTTTGTTGTAGTGCGCCGACCACCACCTCATGGGCGTGAGCCCTTCCTTGGCTGGTTGACCCAGGGGCCGACATTGCTGAAACTGGAGCACGAAAGGTAGATCGCCACCGCCTCCGCGCAGCCACCGCTAAATCAGGAGCACTTAGCCGCCTGTTCGGCTCCATGCCTCCCGACCGGAGCACTGTGCCCGCCTCGAGTACGCCCACCGTCGCGCCTCAACCACACACCGCCATGGCCCGGCTGCCTCACATCCGCTCCACCATCGGAAGCCCGCGGTTGCGCTGCCGCGCGCCATAACGGGGCCCACGTCCACGTGAAGCCAAGACGTTCCGCGCCGCCAACCCACCCCGTGAGAGGACGAGCAGCCTCGGCGGCACCGTCCAGCGATGGCAAGGGAGAAGAGGGAATGTGATGCGGCCGGGCTTTGTGGCGCTAGGAGTCGCCCTTGTCACTCGCAGTAGCGGCAAAGGGCGATTTGTTCTTCCTCTTACGTGACATGCCTCACGTAGGGCTTACTCCATTCCGACCCCAAATTTGGGCCCAAGCACTAGGCACAAGTGACGGAGCGGAGGGGTAGGTGCAGGGGGAGCCATGGCACCCCAAGTTTGAAATCGACAGCAGGACACATCAGGCAGCTAGCATCTAGGAGAATGCACCAGGCCCATCTTCAGGTGTTAACCGCAGAGAGGCCCATCAGTGTACTACAGTAGATTATACTTCAAATCGTAACTACGTATCAAAACAGCCCAAGTCAAATGACTCACGTTTCTCTGATGACTCAGTTATCAATTTACTTGGAGACCGATCGTTATCCATCAGTCGCATTACCCTCTAGTACTAGCTCTCATCGTTTAATTTGGAAAGCTGTGTGGTGCACTAAAATGATAAACAGAGTACTAATCGTGCTCAGGATATAAACGGGAACGTGTAAATTTAGGCACAAAGACAGTTTGGCCGAGTGGTCTAAGGCGCCAGATTTAGGCTCTGGTCCGAAAGGGCGTGGGTTCAAACCCCACAGCTGTCACATATTTTTTTCCCGCTTTTCTCTTTTGATTTTAGGTATTTTTAATTTTTTTCGTCATTTTTCAAGTCCATGGATGGAGGAGGCATGGAGCAGTATTTTGTAAAACTGCACTGAATCATGGGCCCGATCGATTGGTCTTCGCTCTGATTGTTGTCGTCCTTCATCCCAGTTCTCGCCTCTGTTCGCCGTATGCTGCCACATGGGCCCGATCGAGATGCTCGAAGTTCTGCCGGAGGCGAAGGCTGAGGATCTAGAGATGGGGGCCACCCGCAAGATCAACTCAGCGACACACAGCGCGCGCCGCCGCAAACAGAGGAGCAGAGAGCTAGCACACGCGGCGACCCATCGGGTGCCACTGCCGATGCACTCTCCGACCTGGCACGAGTAGCTGCAGATGTCCTACTACCATGCCATCAGTCAAGCAGCTCGGTCAGCAGTAGTCCCCGACCACCTCCGCCCCGCTCGTGCCATGGAGCGTAGACCTCAACACGCCCATCCAGAGTTAGGGAGCCGTCGTTACTATGGCCGGGAAGTCGACAGATGTTGCTTGCCAGGAGAGACCGAAATGATTATTTCAAGACTCCATTTTGGGACTCCGCTTGGCTCCTTGGACGCGAGCCCAAAGACATTGCTCCGTTCATTTACGAGGCTTCCTCCCGGAAGCATTGGAAGGTACGGGAGGCCCTCAAGGACAACGCGTGGATCCTCAAAATCAGACCGCCTGCATCGGTTTCTATCGAGCATGTTGCACAATTCTTCACCCTTTGGATGCTACTGCATGAGGTACAACTGTATGAGCTAGCTGAGGATGACATCCTATGAAAGCACATGGAATCTGGGCACTACTCCGCGGCCTCCGCTTACAGGGCACAGTTTTTGGGCTTGGTCCTCTCCCCCATGGACCAAATGGTTTGGAAGGCTTGGGCCCCGCCGAAAGTCAAGTTTTTTGCTTGGCTCGCGCTTCAGGATAGGCTCTGGCCTGCGGACAGATTGGAGAAGCGAGGATGGCCTAACTGTGGCCCTTGCCCCTTGTGCCGACGGGTGCAGGAATGTGGCCCTCATCTTTTCTTCAGATGCCGCTTCACTCTCAGGCTTTGGAATCTGGTTATTCAGAAATTTCGCATCCACGACATGGACACGTCTGCATGGCACATGTTTGATTCCGTTCAGGCCTGGTGGGCGAGCACGTGCACCGCCGCCACCACCGACAGAAAAGCAAAAGCATCGATTACCATGCTAGTGTCATGGGCCATCTGGAACGAGCGCAACGCAAGAGTGTTCAGGCAAAAGAGCGCGCCTCCGCAAAATCTTGCTCAACATCATTGTCGATGAGGCGAACCTTTGGATCAAAGCCGGGGCAAAGACTGTCGTTATGTGACATGCCACAATTCGATCTTTTGTGCTTGTTATCAGTTTGACTAGGTTTGTATTAGTTCACATGCCATAATTTGATCTTGTGCTTGTTATCGGTTTGACTAAGTTTGTATTAGTTCATATGTACATGTTGTGTGCACAACTTGCAATTTGAATGAAACAATGAATTATGTATTTCACGACAAGCAACAATTTGAATGAACAATCAATTATGTAGTTCGTATGTACATGTTTGTCTAATTTTATGTTAATTCAGACTTGCTTTGCACGTGCTACCATGATTGAAGATGAATAGATTGAAAGCTTTTTCTGAAAAAAAAAGAGGGCAGAAGATAGAGGGGCTTTGCTGTGACGGAGGTACGGCAGCCGAGGAGCGGGCGAGGAAGACGCAGTGTGGATAAGGATGCGGAGGCGGTTGCATGCAGGGCCCACATGTCGACGCGTGGGAGCGACCGATCGCGCGCGCCATCGGCCGCCCGTTCCGAGTCGTTTTCCAGTAGATGAGATTGACGCGTCATCGCGTCCGGATCGTATCTCGCAGCAGCTGCATCATATATACCTGAGGGAGCACGTCCCATGGGCACAGAAAAAAGGCGCTTCCCGACCTCTCGCGTGAGAAACGAACGTGCGCAGCGGTGCTGCTGCAAGGGTCGCCGGCGGTGCGGCGAGGGCTTGCTGCGAGCGGGAGAACAGGAGGCTGCTGCGACCTTTGTTCAACGAGCGGACTTGCGATGCGGCTCGCCGGCGGCGGATGCTGGCTGCTGCAAGCCGGACGGCAAGTGCGGCGAGAGGGAATCCGCGTCGCGCGAGCGGCTGTTGGTGCGTGCCAACGGCGAGGATGCTGCGTTCGCGCCGCGGCCGGTGCTTCCACGGAGAGGGGAGACAAACATGATCCGTCAGACGACGGTGTACGGGCGTCGCATCCGACGGCTGGGGAGCTGGCAGCCCTTCGGCGCCTCCCGCCAGGACAGGCTTCCGTCCCAAGTCCGAGCACACCGACGGCCACCTCCGTTATCGACGGCCAGCCGCCGCGTGCTCCCGTTGGGTCCAAGCCCAACCGCCTCGGCCTTTACACGCCCAGGACCAGGTGCGGCGAGGACTGTTGTTCCCGAGCCGTTGCACGCGACGGCCGATACGACCGCCTCAACTACGATCAAAACGTGTCCTGGACGAGCATCGAAGAAGGCTACATCCCCCTAGCCAACCGCCGATACTACAACCAAAACGTGGCCGCGAGAGATGGCCATGGAGCCTACGTCCGCCGCCGCCAAAACCACGACATATATGCTGCTGCTGGGTCGGATAGCGATTGCAGCCGCGTCCAAGCACTGAGTCGCCAATACCACCACATATGTCCGACTGGGTGGGATGATGACCATGGTTATCGCGGCGTCCGCATATCCGATCGGTCGACAATACTACAACAAAATTCTGGCCGAGTGGGATGGCAACGGCCGGCGCGCCCGCATGTCCGAGAACCAATACCATGACAAATATGCGACCACATAGGATGATGATGGCACTCGTATCCGTGTATCCAAAACCGCTATTTTCAAAAGCATTTTCGAGTGCTGATTTTGTTGTTTTCGCCATCACCTCCACGGATGTTCTTTCTTGATGAAATTTTGCAAGCATCCACAAAATTTGTCAATGTTTGCTACAATTTTAAATTTTTTTTACAATTTTTTTGAGCTCGGGCCGAGAAACATCACGTTCCGTGGGTTGTCTTCTACTTACCAAACAAGATCAATAACATTTTTATTTAATTATTACTTATATGTTGTGGGAGTCTCTTTATTTAATTTGTTTGAACAAATAATGTTTTTGCTTGTTGGTAGGTTAGTCTATTGGATATTAGTCCAACGAGTTTGTAAATCATTTGTAGATATAATAAAACTATATTTATTTTATATATCAATCATGACGCAAGTATTTCATGAATGAAGAACTAGTACAACACTAGTGCCAAACATTGCAGAAATCACTTGGTCGTGTGACGAATCGTCGGGAAAAGAATGCACTTGACCTTGATCTTGCGTATAAGAAAATGTCAATCCTCAGTAGAAACTATGACCGAAAAAGCATATAAAACAAAATTAGTCAAAGCTTGGATTAAGTAGAAACATATATAATTCAGTCAAAGGTGGTTTCGCATTAAACGTTATGTAATCACATAAACTTCATGAAGAAAATTACACACATACTAGGGAGTCTCTTTATTTAATTCATTTGAACAAATAATGTTTTTGTTTGTTGGTAGGTTTAGTATATTAGTCCAACGAGTTTGTAAATCATTTGTAGATATAGTAAAAACTATATTTATTTTATATATCATGACGCAAGTATTTCATGAATGAAGAGCTAGTACGACACTAGTGCCAAACATTGCAGAAATCACTTGGTTGTGTGACGAATCGGGAAAAGAATGCACTTGACCTTGATCTTGCGTACAAGAAAATGTCAACTATTAGTAGGAACTATGACCAAAAAAGCATATAAAAACAAAATTAGCCAAAGGTGGTTTCACATTAAACGTTATGTAATCACATAAACTTCATGGAAGGAAATTACAGACATACGTACTGGGGGTTTTGCCGACGTTAATAAAGCGGTTTCGTGTAGCTGACTCTATTTTTGTTATTTTCCGTAGGATGGCAACGGAATTACAGACATACGTACTGGGGGTTTTGCCGACGGTCGACAATACTACAACAAAATTCTGGCCGAGTGGGATGGCAACGGCAGGCGCGCCCGCTTATGCGAGAACCAACACCATGACAAATATGCGACTACATAGGATGGCGATGGCTGTTGTATCCGTGTATTCAAAAGTGCTATTGTCAAAGTATTGAATTTGAGAGCATGATGTTTGTACAACACTCGTATTGAATTGATCCAAGTTGTTTGTTATACTTAGATATTATATCATCCAAAGTCTATAGTCCATAACACAGGATCAGAGTTTAAAGTATGTATGATTCCTTAGACCATGAACGTATCAAGTCACTTCCTTAGACCATGAACGTATCAAGTCACTCCATACGATGGGCCAAACAAGTACCAGAGGGGGGCTCCAAGGGAAGCACAACCCACCTGGGCGCGCCCAGGTGGATTGTCCCACCTCGTTGGCCTCCCGCACCGCGTCTTCGCTCTAGATATTAAGGGAGCCGACGAAAAATTGTTCCAGCCGCCGCAAGTTCCAGAACCACGAGACCCAATCTAGAGCCCTTTTCCGGCACTCCGCCGGAAGGGAACACAATCACGGAGGGGTTCATCATCCTCACTGATGCCTCTCCGATGATGCGTGAGTAGTTCACCTCAGACCTACGGGTCCGTAGGCAGTAGCTAGATGGTTTCTTCTCTCTTTTTGTATCGCAATACAATGGTCTCTTGGAGATCTATTTGATGTAATGGCTTTTTGCGGTGTGTTTGTTGGGATCCGATGAAGTGTGAGTTTATGATCAGATTTGCTTTTATTTAATATCCATTTATTATAACCTCGTATTTCTTCTCCGATATTTGGGTTTTGTTTGGCCAACTTGATCTATTTATCTTGCAATGGGAAGAGGTGCTTTGTAATGGGTTAGATCTTGCGGTATCCTTTCCCAGTGACAGAAGGGGTAGCAAGGCACGCATATATCATTGCTATCAAGGATAAAAATATGGGGTCTATTCCTATATGAATAGATCTTGTCTACATCATATCATTGTTCTTATTGCAGTACTACGTTTCCCGATGAACTTAATACACTATAGATGCATGCTGGATAGCGGTCGATGTGTGAAGTAATAGTAGTAGATGCAGGCAGGAGTCGGTCTACTAATATTGGATGGGATAGCCGCCACAGCAACACGCCCAGGACCAGGTGCGGCCAAGACTGCTGTTCCCGAGCAGTTGCACCCACCACCACCGACGGCCGATGCGGCCGCCTGAACTGCGATCAAAACGTGCAGTTGGATAGCGATTGCAGCCGCGTCCAAGTACTGAGTCGCCAATACCACCACATATGTCCGACTGGGTGGGATGATGACGATGGTTATCGCGTCCGCATATCCGATCGATCGACAATACTACAACAAAATGATGGCAACGGCAGTCGCATCCGCCTGCCCGAAAACCAATATCATGACAAATATGCGACTACATAGGATGATGATGGCAGTCGTATCCGTGTATCCAAAAGCGATATTTTCAAAAGCATTTTCGAGCGCTGATTTTGTTGTTTTTGCCACGACTTCCATGGATGTTCTTTCTTCATGAAATTTTGCAAGCATCCAGAAAATTTGTCAATGTTTGCTACAACTTTTTTTTTTACAATTTTTACAATCGTTCACCCAAAGCTCATTTGAGCTCGAGCTGAGAAACATCATGTTTCGTGGGTTGTCTTCTACTCCCTCCGTCCCATAATATAAGAACGTTTTTGATACTAGTGTAGTGTTAAAAACGTTCTTATATTTTGGGACAGAGGAGTACTTACCAAACAAGATCAATAACATTTTTTATCTAATTAGTTATATGTTGTGGGAGTCTCTTTATTTAACTAGATGATGCCCCGCGCATTGCTGCGGGACTTTGTTGCATATTTTCTGAGTAACAAACATGTCATAAAGATTATAAAAATTGCAAGAAATTATATGATGAACTTCATTTACATGCAATGAAATGGGTATTGTAAATTTCTGTAGAAATATATATTGCATTATAGAACTGTAGTAATTGGAGCGTAAACCATATTCTTGGCAATCCTGAACCGCAATGCAGTGCCTTATCTGTTGGACAACAGACAATCTTGGAGCATACCCGACGCCGTGACCTACATCACCATCAGCAGGTCATGAACACACCACATGATAATTTAGATAAGTTAATTAATTGCAGTTGCCTAAAAATATATAGTATGTTAGGAAGCACAACCAATGAGCTAAGATAGGAATATAGCTCAAGGACTGAAACCATATGCTCCTGAACATAGTCAAAAGGCTGTATAAGCGCGAAATGACGTCAGGACCTAAAATCACCCAATATAGTAGCCCCTGGTAAAAGGAAAAACTTGTAGTAATCCATTGCAAAATAAATGGTACTATTAGAGGGTAGAGCTGATGTAGTATATTGTCGTGCAGAAGACAAAATTAATATTAACCTAACACAACATTGCAGAAATTTTCGATGGAGTGGCGTGGTTCGTGTGGACATTCACAATCTCGACCATGTGAATAACTTTCTGGGACATCCAAAAAAACAAAAGGCTTCAATATTAAGAGAAAAACAGTAACATTGTGTGCCAATATCCTATTTGGTAATTAAGAAGCAATTGGCCTCAACTATCCGTTGTTAAAGGCATCTGATTGGTAAATTTCATGGCTTGTAAACTGATTCCATGAATGAGTATGGTGGGAAAGTCATGATTCATATGCTGGTTAACGAAATATAACAAATTTACTCACAAAAAGCTAGTACAGCGAAACTATAGAAAGGTTTTTCATCAAAGAAAATTGTGTAACGAACCAATGTTAATAATCAATATACCTGAGCTATCAACTTGGCGATGTGCTTACTTTGACTTGGATACTGGGAAGTCTACATAATTCAGTATACGTATCGTACAGAAAAAAGAAGAGGAATAAGACATATCCATCCATGATTGAATTAACGGCCTTCATAGTGCTTACCAAGGGCAAGGGCAAGGCCACCGTGAGGAGATGATCTGCAATTTTGCATCTGTACTACCATGAACAACAAAAGGCTTGATTAACTGAGACATGGGAGAGGGGATTGAAACCGGCAGGTGGCTGGCGATGGCGAGGACTACAGCTGCGTCCTGCTGGGTAGTATTCGCGGTAGCAGCACGCGATGGGGGAAGCTGTGGAGACGACGGAAATAGGCTGCTTTAAGGGAAAACCAACTGCATCCGTTACTCAAGCCGAAGATAATAAGGGCCGTAAATTGAGTGGTGCCAGGCCGTTTCATGTGGATTTATGGCACGGGGGTGGAAGAGATTGCGACATAAAAGCGAGGAATGCGAACGAATTTGCTGGAGTTAATGCTCATCTGTGGAGCGGCGGAAGGGCCAGTGGCGGTCACTGGCAGGGGGATCGTTGGGCGTGGCGGCGTAAGGTCACCTGCGGTGGCTGGCCGGGAGAAGCATGAGACCGAGCCGGAGGCTTAGGAGCGATCGAGCGGGCCGGAGGCTTAGAAGTTTGTAAATCATTTGTAGATATAATAAAACTAGATTTATTTTATATATCGTGACGCAAGTATTTCATGAATGAAGAGCTAGTACAACACTAGTGCCAAACATTGCAGAAATCACTTGGCCGCATGGCGAATCGGGAAAAGAATGCACTTGACCTTGATCTTGCGCCCAATAAAATGGCAATCATCAATAGAAACTATGACCAGAAAAGCATATAAACAAAATTATTCAAAGCTAGTATTAAGTAGAAACGGAATTCGGTCAAAGGTGGTTCCGCATTAGACGGTTTATAATCACATAAACTTTGTGGAAGGAAATTACAAACACTAGAAGAACGCCCGTGCGTTGCAACGGGGCCACATTAACTTTAAAAGTTCAATATCAATTATGTTAATATTGCATTTAATATTCTCACACATATTAAGTGACATTGACAACCTTTTTTACCATCAAATTCTCACACACACACCCTCTCCCTCCCTCTTCCTCACTCTCTCCCCCCCTCTCCCTCACTCGGGAGATGGGACGAAAATAAACCCGGAACGGAGACTACCAACTGAGACATTAGGAGTAGAGATCATTTAGTTGATAAGAATAAATAGAAAACGGTGTTAAAAAGGAGAAACAGATTAGAATACATTGAAAAATCAAAAGGACGATGTAAAAGGGGATTTGCCCTGCCCCCCGGGCCTTGCCACCGAACCGGCTCAGCGGTCCAGTCCCTGCGCGGTCGTCTTCTCCTGTTCCCCGAGCCGCGTCGCTACAGAGCCGGGCTCCCGCCCGACCACCTCGCTGGCATCGAAGGGGAATGGATAAGGATGACACCCTTCCTTCCCTGCCCCCATGGCCTCACTCCTCCTCGACGCCCCCTCCCAAATCCACTTCTCCTCCTCGCTCGCTCGATCCCGACGATCTGGACGAAGTCAGACGCCACGGCCACCATGACCGACCCCGTCCACATGGCCACTGCCCTCCCTGCGGGCTAGGAGCTTGTCGAGGAGCTCCGAACGCCTTCGCTACTTCGTCTGCGCCAACGAGATCAAGTCCAGCACCCCCGCATCGACGTCGCTGCCGTCTTCCTCAACCTTGGGCCACCGCGACATTGCCGTTCGATCCGCGCCGCCCCGAGCTCCCATGTCTTCCCCTAGGGCGCCATTGACACCGCCATGATCTCCTCTTGCCTTTCCCCTGTTTCCCCTTTCGTTTGCTCTCGTTAGGTATTTCGCCGTGACCGAGAAACGCCGTCCGCCATGGCCATTGCAAGGGTAGCCACCGAGCTCCTCGGATTGACCCCGTGGCACATGCCCGCTCCTATGCACGCCCATGCCCGAGCCTGCCGCTCTTCTTCCGCGCCCGCGGGGCCACTCCCTCTTCATGCCCACGCCCGTGCTACACCGCGTCGGTCGCGCCCGCCGCTGCCGTCGCGCTCGCCGCAGCCACCGCACCACTGTGCCCCGCGCGACACACACCCTGGTCGCGTGCCACACTCTCGCTGGCTTCGCTCGCCCCGCTGTCGCGCCCCTGCCTCGCGCCGCCTCCAGTCATGGACATCTTCTGCCCATTGCCCCCTCAGCCACGCCGGCCGCATCTCTGCCCTCCACCGTCGGCCGCTCGCCTCGCCTGCTGCGTGTTGCTTCCTGCTGCTATGCGCTGCTCTACCGCTGGTACGCTGTTGCGCCATGCCCTCGACACCGCCGTTGACAAATGTGGCGGAGGGATTGTTAATGGAGTACGAGAAGGAGGTGGCGGAGAAGGTGGAGAGGCAGGAGGTCTGGGGCGGTGTCACCTGGCTGTGGTGGAGGTGTTTATGCGAGAAGGAGCCGGAGTGGAAGGAGAGGTCACAATTGGAAAGAATCGCAAAAAAAAATCATAACCCGGAGATCTCAGTTCAAAAAAATGCTAATATCGACGGAGGGGTGATTTCCTTCAATAGGTGGAAAACATAGGTGTTATTAAGGAAAGGTAAAAATTTAGGAAAGTTAGGATTTTTGAACTGATTTCTATGCAAATGGGGTTTTATTGTTTGGTAACGTGATATCAGTACCTGCCCGTTTGTGACGTGTCTGATTAGAAAAGTTTGCAAATGTTAAGAAACTATTTATTGGGAGGAAAGTTGTGACGTGTCTGTTATTTTCTTTCCTAAAACAAATTTCACTAATAAGAGAAATCGGTTGATTTAGATAAGTTAGGAAAGTTAGATTAAAATGTATTATTTGTTTCCTGAAAATCTGTTATTTGTTTCCTAAGACAAATTGAACCAATAAAAGGGTCGATTGATTTGCATAATTTAAGAAAGTTAGATTAAAATGTATTATTTATTTCCTGAAAATCTGTTATTTGTTTCCTAAGACAAATTGAACCAATAAAAGGAATCGATTGATTTGCATAATTTAAGGAAGTTAGATCCGTGATTTGTTATACGTTAGGAAAGTTCTGGTTGTAATAAAGAGTGGAGAGAAAAATAAACCGATGGACCAAGGTGGGAGGAGAGACGAAAAAAACCAGCGAAAAAAAACCGCGGACCAGGGTCGGAGGGGGTAGTGGGAGGAGAGACGAAAAAAAAACCAGCGAAAATAAACCGCGGAGACGATTCACCAACTCGTCCATTAGGAGTAGAGATACTATGTGTGTGTGTGTGGGTGGGTGGGGGGGGGGGGGGGTGTGGGCGTTAAAAAGTGGGTTCGTGTAACTGACTCTATTTTTGTTATTTTCCGATCTTCATTTTTTGCTTTTTTTCACATTTCCTTCTTTTACCCTCAACCATTTCATGCGTCCCCTAAAAAAAACCATTTAACACCTCCCCTAAAAAAACCAGTTAACACCAATCTCATTTTTATTTAAGGGTACAAAAATGTTTCTCCAGCAAAATTTCAGGTGCACAAAAATTAACCTTTAATCCCATTCGGGGCCCGTAAAAAAAATTAATCACATCCGGGGCTAGCCACGTACCCGGCTCCTCAGCCCACTACCGAGGCGAGGACCCACGGCCGTCGGATCTCAGCCTATATCCATCTGTATCGTCTATCCGTGACGCGAATGGGCCCCACGTCGGACTCCGCGCCGCCGCTCGTCCTCTCCTTCGGACGGCGCGGGGAGGCCACGGCGTCGAGGTTCCCGGAGCGATGCGCATCGCCGCGCCGCTACATCACCAGCAAGGGCCGCCACCGAGGGTTCACTGCGTCGCTGCTGTATCCCCATCAGCAGCGCCGTGCAGTGCGGTACCCTGCTCTGCCTTGGCCGGTGGGTCGGCGTTCCCCCTTCGCCTTCCACCGACGAGAGGCTGCTACCGGAGGCGCCGCTGCGCAGTCGGCTGCCGTGATAAGTAAATTGTTGATTACGCATTCTGCAGCCCACTCTACTATTTAGAACCTACATTGACATATTGGAATCGTTACCTGTTCCCTTTATGACCTTGCGTCAAGAGTTTGCTACTGGTTCCTGAGGGTAAAATCGTGTGCGCTGTGAATCCGCAGAGGGCAGATCAAAATTCCCTGATAAGTTATGATCATTTTTCATTCCTCATACTGTTACTGTACTGTACTATTAATCGCCTATACCATGATATAATCATACAAGTGCCTGGGTCATGTAGAAGCAACCTACCCTACTCTCAGCGACAAGATAAAATTTAAGAAAGCCCAGTTAAACTGTATGCAAGCAGATAGAAAAAGCTGGTTCAAATTTTATTTTGCACCATCCATCCTCCTCTGTATGTAGTCCTACTCTCTGTGTAGCGTGTCTTCTAGCCTAGGAACACATCCTTATTTAAAAATAAGGATTTAGCCCCCATCACATGGAACTGACAGCGGCTGTGCTTCCCATGATACTGCCAAACATCAAGGTTCAGACTGAAAAACGAGCGCCAAGTGGCAGTAAAAAACGAGTACACATTTCCTCCAGCAGAAAAACCATCTCTGAAAGAAACCTTTGAAAGAAACCCATTTCTCCCAGCAGCAACACTGTTGGGATTTTAAAATCCTGCCTGGGCCAGTCATGACTTGCGTGCCTCTGCTCGCCCAGAGGTCGTAAACAACGGGTTAACAAAGTCTTCTCGCCTCATTTCACATCCCCATCTCAAGAACCACTAGTCCCCTTCCTCGGTTCCTCCTCCTGTCCCCCTCTCCCATGGCCCAATCCTGGGCCTCCTTCCTCCTCCTTGCTCTCTTCTCCTCCAGCCTCCTCGTCTGCGGCAGCAATGGGGAGCGAGTCTTCCTCTACCCGCAGTCCCAGAAGGTCTCATCCATCGTCAGCCAGAGGTACCGGACCGCCTACCACTTCCAGCCCCCCAAGAACTGGATCAACGGTATGTTCTTCATATGCCTCTCTGCCTCCTCCTCCTCCTCCTCTGCTTGCTTTCTTTCTGGGCCTTCTGTTGACTTTCTGGCTGTGGCCAATCACAGGGTGTGGTCTGTGATTTGGTTTGCTTTTCTTGTTCTTGGGTGTTACTGAAAAAGCAAGTGATCTGATTGGCTGGTGTGTTGTTCACTTGTAGAAGCTGAGTTAATTATGTTGGTACTAGTATTATTGAATAATTTACCTGCTAAATATAAATATACATGTTGTGGTAATTTTTTTGAGGTAGTGTTATTAATATCGCATACTGTTTTTGCTGTCAGAAAAGTAGTAGTTATTACAGGGTGAGGGGGACGGTAGGTGGCCAACTCATTACTTGTGCCACTCTGTTTCTGAATCTTGCACACATTAGGTGCTCCCTGTACGCCCTGCAGTTGGATTTTCAGTAACACCACTATTGTATGATGATTCCCATGTTTTCTACTGTAGATTATTGCCCAAAGAGGATGCATTCACTGTATAAATGCTGAATTGATTCCCAATGTGTATGTATGCCACATCCCTAGTATTCTCTGAAGATGTCCATATCTGCTCCACCGTTAGTGCTGCTTTTTGTCAGAAAGCATCCACTTAACATCATGTGTCTGGGAAATATTAGACAGATCTGTTGCTGCAAGTAATGAAGTACTGGCCTGTTTTGGGATCCAGAATATGTTTTCTCCTGTTACTGTTATCAATTATCAGATCCTGTTAACTGTGTACATATGTTACTGCAAATCATTGACATTCTATCACCCTTTTCATGTATCCGGTGGATTGGCGATCCTTGGAAATCTACGACGCTACAAAAGATCCAAATGGTATGAACATCTCAGGCACAAAACACTTAAAATGAGAAGGAGAAATTTTTTGCAGCATCCTGCATCTTATACTGCCTCCATAAACATTTCAGGGCCAATGTACTACAATGGCATTTACCATGAGTTCTACCAGTATAACCCCAATGGCTCTGTCTGGGGTAACATAGTTTGGGGCCACTCAGTTTCGACAGACCTCGTCAACTGGATCCCGCTTGAAACAGCAATAGAGCGGGACACCCCGAGCGACATAAACGGTTGCTGGACCGGCTCAGCCACAATTCTCCCTGGTAACCGATTGGTCATCATATACACCGGTGCCGACCCAGAGAAGCGTCAGGTCCAAAACATTGTGGTTCCGAAAAACCTGTCTGACCCATACCTGAGAGAATGGACCAAAGCCGGAAATAACCCGGTGATCCAACCGGTCGGACCGGGCTTGAACTCAGGCCAGTTCAGGGATCCGACAACTGGTTGGATCGGACCTGATGGACTGTGGAGGATAGCAGTTGGTGCTGAGCTCAACGGCGACAGTGCTGCACTTTTGTACAAGAGCAAAGACTTTCTGAACTGGACTAGAGTTGACCACCCACTGTATTCATCCAATTCCTCCTCTATGTGGGAGTGTCCGGATTTCTTTGCAGTATTGCCGGGCAATAGCGGTGGACTGGACCTGTCTGCAGCGATCCCGAATGGTGCCAAGCATGTCCTCAAGATGAGCCTGGATTCCTGTGACAAGTACATGATTGGGGTTTATGATCTGAAAAGTGACACCTTTATTCCAGATACTGTCCTAGATGACCGTCGGCTATGGTCGAGGATTGATTATGGTAATTTCTATGCCTCAAAGTCGTTTTTCGACTCGAAGAAGGGCAGGAGGATCATATGGGGTTGGACTAATGAGACAGATAGTTCTTCAGACGATGTTGCGAAAGGTTGGGCAGGAATCCATGTAAGAAAACCTGCCCCTCATTGGCTATAATTGTTTCATATTGAAATATTGATTTAGCAAATCAGTGTAGCACCTTTAACATTTTTGCTATTACTTTTAGGCAATTCCCAGGACAATTTGGTTAGACAGCCATGGCAAGCAGTTGCTGCAATGGCCAGTTGAAGAGGTCGAGTCCCTTCGAGGAAATGAAATCAACCATCAAGGACTAGAGCTGAAGAAGGGAGGTCTGTTTGAGATTAAGGGAGCTGACAGTTTCCAGGTAGTTTCCTTTACACAAACACGCTTGCCTTGGTCATCCAGAGAAAAATCCCTCATAAAGTCACATGCCAATAAACTGATAGTTACTACATATTTGGCAACAAAAAGACTAGCGCATATATTCTTCAGCTTAGGTGTTCTGTATTTTTCAGAGCAACTGTAGCTGATCCGGCACGTCATTCTCTTGAAACAGGCTGATGTGGAGATAGACTTTGAGCTGACGTCCATCGATAAAGCTGATCCTTTCGATCCCTCCTGGCTTTTGGACGTCGAGAAGCATTGCCGGGAAGCGGGTGCATCAGTCAATGGTGGCATAGGTCCGTTTGGACTTGTTGTCCTGGCCTCTGACAACATGGAGGAGCACACTGCTGTGCACTTCCGGGTGTACAAGTCAGAGCAGAAGTACATGATACTCATGTGCTCTGATCTAAGAAGGTCAGTGTGTATGGTTCTTGCCTTAATGTATTATTTCTCTCTAAAAATGTCTGAAAACTAAAAACAATTATTTTCTTTTCTTTGCACAGTTCTTCGTTGAGGCCAGGACTGTACACACCAGCCTATGGAGGCTTCTTTGAATACGACCTGGAAAAAGAAAAGAAGATATCTCTGAGAACTCTGGTGAGCTTGGAAGGCCTTTTCATTTCTCCTGTTGCTCACTTCACGCACTTCTTGTCAGAACTGAAAATGAATGATGTGCCGTGCAGATTGATCGGTCGGCGGTGGAGAGCTTCGGCGGTGGCGGCAGGGTCTGCATCATGGCCAGAGTGTACCCCGTGGCGGTTGTCGACGGCGTGGCCCACATGTATGCCTTCAACAACGGCAGTACCACGGTCAGGGTGCCACAGCTCAGGGCCTGGAGCATGAGGAGAGCACAAGTGAATGTGAAAGGGATGGAGTGATGGTTAACAAAGGAGAGCAATTCTAATTGACCTGTGATTGGAGGACCGGATCAATCAATCTGATCACTTGTTTAGCGCACTTCACTATTTTGAAAACACAAATTACTCCCATTCATGAGCACTTCTAGGTAGGAATAAAAGGAAATTCAACAGGGAAAAAGAATAGCTGCTCATTTCCTTGACCTCTAGGATTCATGTATTATAGTTTACCGGTACTTGGTCAGAAAGAAGGACAAATTATTACTGTTTGAAACTAGTAGTATAGTTGGCAATTGGTAAAGAAACATGATGCCTGTTGTCAGCATCGGCATTACTGCTGTGAAACGATTCAGAGTTACAAAAGGTAATAAATAGTACCACGAGCTTGTGCATGTCAGACAGCTCAAGAGAGAATCCCTGATAGGAAATGTCTTGTTGCTTGTGAGATTGTAAGATCTGCACTACTGCTCATTGTGGATCATGAACGATGTGGCTTCACGACAGCTCCTGCGTCAGTTTCGCACTTTTTTTTCGCGAATAAATGAGATTTTATTGCTTAACCTTGGGGATCACAATCATGACGGTGTAACAAACCAATCTCATTTGGTCCAGACCTAAGTCAGTTTCGCACATTGATCTGTTGCCCTTTTGAGTCTCTTATATGATTCTATCAATGGCATGTACTCCTACTTAGGATGAGATCAGCGGCTGGCTATCGCCTTGTACATGTCACAATTTAAGGGAGCAAATGGCAAACAATTTTTTTGCAGCAAACGAGATATACTTATAGCAATAGTTTGCGACAATATTTACTCAATTTTAAAAATATTGTCACATTTTATCCCTAATTTTTGTTTTTGATGGTATTCTGCTACATCCTACATGGGTGTATCTGGGAATCAACCAGCAACGTCTTTTTTTTTTTTTTGACAGGACGTCTTTGTTTTTACGGAAGTGGAATAACCAGCAAAATATAAATGGGCTGCTCGTGCGGAAGTGCCGTCACAGGATCGTGGGCTGCCATAGTCTCGTGTAGCTTTCCAGCCCAAAACGGTGGTAACCTCTGAGGGAGAGGTTTACCGAGCTAATCACAACAGGATTATTATTAGTACCACCTCGCCTAAGCACAACGTGACACCGGTGGAGAGACCTATAAAACAATGTTGTGAGTCTCGTTTCAAAGCATACCTTTCTTGGCCTTTTGGCTAAGATCAAGTGTAGTATCTGTTCTTATCAGTTTAATATCTGATATGTGGGCCATGTGCCCACAATGATATTAAATTTATTTTTAATGGGGGAGGGTCCAACATGATAGCTTGCTACCGGTCCCCTCATGTGTCGCCTAGGCGTTGCACTATTGCCTAGGCTCGGCGCACCCCAACCAAATCTTTTATAAGATAAACTTTTTTATTGAATAATAACTCTTTGCTATGGAGCATTAACATCCGCTTCCAGGCTCCAGCTGCTGGCCCATGGGATATCTTCCATATGCCCCGCCAGCTCATGCTTATTAAAGTAGAAGATTCTGTAAATTGCTCGAGCTAAGTAATCCAGATAGGTGAAGAGACAATCGATCAAAACATCAGTACATCACATTTATATAGGCAGTGCCTTCTGAACAAACCCTATCAGGAAACTCATGATTCCCAATAACAGACCACAATATTAATTTCTGCAGTAACGTAATACAGGATGTACCTTCAAATGTTGATTTTAGTCGCTTTCTTTTAGATTTTCCTGCATTGACCAGCTTATCCCTGAAAGTAAAGTTGAATATCAGATTAGCAAATTAAAGATTGGAGCATCAGATTAGCAGCTATATATTGCAACTTGCAAGCATGCATTTTTAACTGTAAAAGAGCTAATAAAGTGTTTACTTCAAGAAAATACAGCGGGCCAAGCAAAAAATGTATATCTAAACGGTGAACAAAAAAAGAAATATACTCTCCACAAATAAATGATCAAAGTTTACAAATGCTTGGCTTGTGAACTACTTAGTTACTCCCTGCTACTAAAAAAAGTCAACCATACAACTAATATGCCCAAGCTTGAGAGAGACACAATCCAAATGAATTGCCAAAGAGAAGAAAGAACTGCAGAAAAACATGAAAGATCCCCCTGTACAACAGATTGCAGAAAAGACCAATGCATTCTCAAATTATTTGCTCCTTCTGAGCTAAAAAGCTCCCTGCAGAGCAAATGGTCGAGCTGGCCGTAGGAAGGAACACACTAAAACATGCCAAGAAAAGTGCATTGGTAAAAACAAAACAAAAAGAAAATATAGGAACAACCAGGACGGGGTTAATGGTTTGGGAGTTGAGAGAGTTGATGGGAGGGACAACCGAAGCATACCTAGCAGAAATTCGCATCTGCTTTTCCAAGATGATGTGCTGCTCGATGGATGATCATCATCATGCATCAACTGTAAAGGTCCTCGATTCTTATATGCATTCTGTTTCTACAAGTTCAAAAGGTAGTTCTATATAATCACTAAACAGAGGCACTAACCTGATACTGAATTTATAGAATAAGTGCAGACCCTTTGTTGAGTCCTCTGCAATCTCAATACTTTGGATCCAACTAATGTTCTTGTCTTGCCCTGCAAATATATACATGATTCAGTCTATTTTCAGAAATTAGGATTTATATTTTCTATGCGATCCACATAGAACATGAGGAATCACCTAAGCTTAGCTGCTGTATCAGACCCAGAACATTCACTAATGCAGTTAAATATCTGTACAAATATAAAGAACATGAACTTACAACTTAATGGTTCAGTATATGGACAAAAAGACCCACATCTAGAGATCTAGAGAGAGAGGAACTAAAGGCAAACCATGAACCACGCGCAGCTCCTTGCTCTTGCTATGGTTCGTGTTCGACCCACTCCTTGCGTGCACCAACGACCTCATCCATGAGACAAGGGGGAAAAGAGAGGGGGGAGGAAGATAGAGACAAACCTGAACCGCCTCAATCTTCTTGCTCCTGCTGCTCCGACCAGCAAGTCTCCCTCCACGGCCGACCCGCCCACATTCGCCACTGCACCAACTCCGCTGCTTTCCCCATCAAGGCAGAGCTCCCGTGAGCGTCTTGTTCGGAGGGGCTCTCCGAGGCCTCGAGGTCCTCATCAAGATATCATCCTCCGAGTACTTCACCCCATACTTATCGCCTACTGTTCTGTACACCTGAATTAACATTCAGAACACAAGCCATATTAATCAAACCACCGTATGCATATCCAATTAATAGAGGAAAGGGAGATTTTTATCAGTAATTCGTTATGCATGGAGAAACTAATCCACACAACCCAGAAATGAACAGCAGAGTTATATCTGCCCAGGTTCTCACAACCCGAATCTACGAACATACACGAATGGAACGGGCTACGGGAGCACGGATCAGGTCGTTCCAAACGCCACGCATTGTCTCAGCGTGTGCACCGCATAGAAAACATGTCGTCCTCCGTCAACCATGGGAACGGCCAGCAGAATCGAGCGAAACAAACAGAGGAACATGAATTGGAGCTGCGGTATATGGGGGAAGGGCGTAGGCCGACCTGGGCCATGGGCTCGGTGGGGGCGAGGAGGGTGCCGGCGGCGTCGACGAGGATGGCCTTGTGCGTGATGTCGCCGTAGATGGCCCGCCGGTAGTCGTAGTACTCCCGCGTGCCCATCGGCTCCCACCTCGCGCCGCCCGCCCCGACGACCGCCTCCGGGGCCTCCGTCGCGGCCGCCGGCGCGCTGGAGCCGGACCGCGGCCGCCGGCGCCGCCGCTGTGGCCGAGCGCAGGGGTGGGTGTGCTGCGCAGGGGTCGGCAGGTGTGGCGGCGTGGGTGTGCTGCGCAGGGGCCGGCAGGTGTGGCGGCGGCTGCGACTGGAGACGGGAGACGAGGTAGGGCTAGCGAGGGATTGACAGGGGGAGTCCACGGGTTCTGTCGCGACGGTAAAACCAACGGAGGGGAGGTGGTGGACGGAACGTAAAAATAATAATTCGTGAGGTGTTTTTTTGGTTGCGTGGGGTGGGGTGGGGGGAGGGGACGAAAATAAACCGGTTGAAAGTTGTGGGACTATTCAACCTACTCGTTCATTAGGAGTAGAGATTAAATTTATTTTTAATGGGGGAGGGTCCAACATGATAGCTTGCTACCGGGCCCCTCATGTGTCGCCTAGGCGTTGCACTATTGCCTAGGCTCGGCGCACCCCAACCAAATCTTTTATAAGATAAACTTTTTTATTGAATAATAACTTGTGATTTTATCATTAACCACTCGTGGATGTGGTGTTGCCAACTTTGTAGTGCCACAACACTAGTGAATGTGAAGAGTTGAAGTGATGATTTACATAGATGAGCGGTTCTAAGTTGACTGGGTGCTTTTAATCTTTAGTACATTTCCATTTTCCTGATTTTTTTTCTCCCATTTATGAGCAATAAAAGGAAACTCAATGGGAAGCAAAATTAGCTGCTTGTTTCCTTGACTAGCGCTATCAATGCACTACAATTTACAGCTTTTATTTAATTTTGTGTTAGATTAGATATATTGTTTTGTGATTCTCATGTTGACGAATGAAAACTAAAAATTGTCTTTTATTTGCACAATTCTTCGCTCCGACGTGGCCGATTTGAAAAATCTTCAAGAGGTGATGACATGAGATCAAATTTTTCATCCCGCGACTACAAGAAAAGGACTTGCCACAAATGCAAGAAGCCTGGTCACTACATGGCTACATGTACATAAATTTTTTGTAATATTTACACGATGTAAAAAAAATGCTCATGTACTTAAAAAATTTTACGTTACAAGTTTCAAAGATATGTTCATGACATTTTTAAAATATGTTTACACAACAACCACAACAAAGCCTTAGTTCAAAACAAGTTGGGATAGCTTAGAGGTGAAATTTTCATACAGTTAAAAAAATTGTTTGTGACACTTAGAAAATGTTCAAACATTTCAAAAAGCGTAGACCAAAACCGAAACGAATGAGAACAATTAAATGGGCCGGCACAGTACAACACAACAAGCATAGAATACGAATTTCTGCTCCCTTTGTCTCGCGTATTTTTTTTCTGAGGGTTTCTTACCGGCAGATCCTATATGACGCGCTTTGCATCATCCATCTGGCGCGTGCCGCACAAAGAAAGCCACCCGACTGGGCCAGCCCGTTATCGCGCTGGGAACAGCCCAAAAATTAAAAAATGGAGCGACAGATCGAACATGTACCTCACGCTGGCATTTCCTATTTAGCGCTGCAGGCGCCGGTTATAACTGTTTCCGCAAACCGGCGCCTGCAGCGGCGCTACTTGGGCTCGGCCCAACTTTCATTATTCCTGTTTCTTAAACTCTATATAAAACTGCAAAAAAAAACCAAGCTAGCTAGGATTCGAACCTGCGTCGCGGGTTATAAGGTATCTACGTATAACCAACTGGACCACTTCACCATATGCGGTAGCATACATGTTTTCGTCCATTTATTTGTTCTTCTTTTTCCTTTTCCTTTTTCTTTTGCTTTTTTCTCTATCCTTTTTTACTTTTTTTAAATTCGTAATTGTTTTCTTCAAATAGATGGACTTCTTCTCTAAATCCATGAACTGAATTTTTTGAAACTCGTGAATTTTTTCAAATTGATGAACCATTTTCAGAATAGGGGAAATTATTTTTCAAATTTGATGAACTTTTTACAATTTTCTGAACTTTTTATTAAAATTGATGAACTTTTTTTGCAAAATCGATGAACTTTTTCTCAAAATCGATAAACTTTTTTTCAAAATCGATGAACTTTTTTCAATTTACATGAACTTGTTTTCAAAATCGATGATCTTTTTTCATTTTAGGTGAACTTTTTACAAATTTGATGAACTTTTTTTCAAATTCGATGAACTTTTTCACAATGGATGAACTTATTTTGAATCCGTGAACTGTTTTTTAATACATGAACTTTTTCGAGTTGGTGAACTATTTTTTGAATATGTTAACTTTTTTTTGCATGGTCATGAACTCCATCTATAAAATGTGAAGATATTTTTTAATAATTGGAAAATATAAACGCTAGTGTTATGCGCAATAAGTAACGCGTCTACATTTCTGTTCTTTAAAGCTATCGCGCTGGTAATAGGCAATAGTACTGAGCTGGTGCACTGGCTAGCCTTTGTGTGTGGAAGCGTGAGGTCGCGAGATCGAATCTTAGTAGGGATGTATTTTTGCCGGTCATTTTTCTTGTTGCTTGTTGCGCGATCATGCGCCGGCCCATCCAGCGGCTGCTGCGGGCGCCACTTCTCTTGCGGGGCGCTGAAGGCGCGGTATAGGAGCTCCCCCACACGCTGGTAAGCGTTCGTCCCGTAGCCAGGGAGCAACTAGTTAACGAGCGCTTCTTCGGGAGCCTCGCAACGATCAGCGTCACTTGACGCGCTCTCAACCATTCGCCACGTGTCGCGCTCTGGACGCTCCCTTCGGATTTTATTTTTTTATTTTTGCGCACGGGTTTTCGGCTTTTTAACGGGTTTTTTTCGGTTTTTATCGACGTTTTGGTTTTCCCCGGTTTTTCTTAGCTTTTCGATCAAAAAAAAAATTCGAATTTTTTTGCGTGAAAAAATGCGTTTTTTTCCCTTTCGCGAAAGTCACGGTTTTTCTTCCGCGAGAGGCACGGTTGTGCTTTAGCGAGAGTCACGGCCGTGCCTTTCGAAAACGGAAAAAAAACGCGTTTTCTGTTTTTTTTTTCTTTCGCGAGAGTCACGGTTTTGCTTCTGCGAGAGGCACGGTTGTGTTTTCGCGAGAGTCACGGCCGTGCCTCTCAGAAAGGGAAAAACAAAACGCGTTTTCTATTTTTTTTTCTTTCGTGAGAGTCATGGTTTTGCTTCTGCGAGAGGCACGGTTGTGCTTACGCGAAAGTCACGGCCGTGCCTCTCGGAAAGGGAAAAATACGCGTTTTCTGTTTTTTTTCTTTCGCGAGAGTCACGGTTTTGCTTTCGCGAGAGGCGCGGTTGTGCTTTCGCGAGAGTCACGGCCGTGCCTCTCGGAAACGGAAAAAAAACGTGTTTTCTGTTTTTTTTCCTTCCACGAGAGTCACGGTTTTGCTTCCACGAGAGGCACGGTTGTGATTTCGCAAGAGGCACGGGCGTGCCTCTTTCGGAAAGGGAAAAAAACCGTGCTCCCGGTTCGGTTTTTTCATCCGGTTTTTTTGTTCGGTTTTTTCGTGAAAAAAAAGTTTGCCAAAACTATCAACATGGGATCTAGTTTTGAAGATCTCGACGCGAGGAATCCAATGGTGAAAATGGTTCGAGATTTGGACGCATGGTTTAAGAAATAAAACGTTTGAATAAACGGATCTACGAAAAAAGGGAAAACTCCCAGGTTGTGACAAGTGGCGCGCTGCATGTGCGCTACTTGTCGCGACCTGGGAAAGTGGAGTGTTCTTTGCAACGAGTACTCCTTAATTAGTGATTTCACCGTAGCCAGGTGACCTGACAACCTACACTGTCCAATTACGAAACGTGGGTTATAAGAGCGATCAACAGCGACCGGTTTACTACAGAACCAGTCTTTTTTTTCCTTTTTGTTATTTGTTTTGTTTTCTTTTTTCTTCCTTTTTCGTTTATTTTTATTTTCAAGTATATTTTTATTTTTAAAACAAATGTTAGCGCTTTTAAAATTTTGTTCAATATTTCAAAAAATTGTCATTTTTTCAACTTTTATTCATAAGTCAAAACATATTCACAAGATTTTTGTAAAAATGTTCATGTATTTTAGATATTCTTCAGAATGTCAAAATGGAAACATTTTTTGGAAAAGCATGAATAAATATTTTTCAACAAATATTTTAAGAATTTCAAACATTTTTTCCAAATATGAAAAATTTGGAATTTTAAACATTGTTCAAAAGGCGAACTAAAATTTCAAAAAATAAAATAAAATAATTTTCCCCAAACTTTTATATTGTGAACAAAATTTTGGAGAAAGAACTTTTTAAAAATTTAAATTTGTTTTTGAATGTGCGAACATTACTGGAAACTCTGTAATTTTTTTTTAATTTCTGTACCAATTTTGAAAAAACAAAAAAAAAAATCTTACTCGTGAACAAATTTCCCAAACGGGACAAAATTTTGAAATTGTGAACAAAATTTTAGACGTGAACATTTTTTATATTTGCGAACAAATTTTGTATACATGAACAATTTTTTCAGTTGTGAAAAATTTGAAACCGCGACCATCTTGTGAAATTCGCAATCATTTCGGTGGATTTTTTTAATAAAGTTCGAAATTTGGAAAACATTTACGAATTAAAATTAAGTTCACAGACTTTTAAAAAGCATATAAATTCAAAGATGAACCCTAGCTGGGCGAGATTCTTACAAACAAGGCCAACAATTTGCAACCAAGAGACTACAAGTTATGGTTTTGTTACAAACAAGGCCAAAAATGCGACAAGTCTTGTGAATTTGGCTAGAAATTTTGGCAGCATAACACGTGCATGGGGATGAATCCAAATCAACAAGCATGAATGATGCAGTTATGTTGTTCATTCTGAAACTCATTCATGCGAGCCATCCAAGTCGGTGAATACTCTTTCCATATCATCATCCTACCTACCAAATCTTGAATTACCACAACAAACAAAATAACCTAGCTGATGGATGAATCTAACAACCAGCTTCCACTACTCGTTGATGGCCCTTCTTCCTCCTCTTGTCATCCATTCCTTAGTTTCATCCTACTTCAGGCACTTGGCAACGTCCGAAACCCATCCAGTCACTCAGCAGCAACCCAATTACGACCATCCATCGGCATTCTCGCCCTTCGCAACAACAAACTTCCTGGTGGCCTGGGCAGAGACAGAAAGAGAGAGCATGAGAGAAAGGACACACAAAAGTATATCAGCACACAGAGAGAAAGGACAAACAATGTAATATCGTGCCAAAGCAACCTAACTTTACAGCAGCCAAAAGAACAATCTGCACAGATAACATTTTATTTATAGCACAGGAAATTCTGAAAAGCAAGAACAATGCATCCATCCTACCAAAGCCCGCTTCTTTTCAGGATTTTGTTTTCATCTCTAAGAGCTCTGCTTACCACTCCACTGCATCCATCCTACTATTAATCCACGTAATTAATTAACAAAATTTCTCACAACACGATGACACATGCCACCAATAGGAAAAAAGAAACAACCACCAAGTGTTTTCTGGCTTGTTTCATAAGCAATACACAAACAATCCATCTTTTGGCCAACCAAGTTATGTTGCAGAAGCGTCTCATCGCCGTACCGTCATATTCCTGCAACATCGGTGATGTTTCTGCAACACTGGTGATGTTGCGGTCCCGGCCGCTTGCAGACGACGACACAGTGATCACTGGTCAGGCTTGCAACACCAGTGCCCACCAACAACAGGAGGCTTCCTGAAGGATAAGATTTATGTGGAAGATTTGTTGGACACATGGCACGCTCCAGTTCCATGATAAAAAAAGATCGAACGGTGATGGATGCGGCAGACGCAATGAGTTGATCGGTCGATTGATTTTAATCAATTCCCATCTTTTTAATACCTAGAATCTTAAGAACCCAATTTGAATTATTTTTATATCCCTATTATATAGGAAATGAAAGAAAACATGGATCTTAAGCCGATTCCATTGCAGAATTTTAATTCCTAAAGCTTTAAGATTAAATTTTCTGAAAAGGGTACTTGTTGTTGCACCAAGGAGATATATACGAATAAATAAACACATCATTATAACATGATTACCTCTGCGTCTTTTTTCCTTTCACTAAGGGTTGTCGAATCCAGCCTATTAATCTGACAGCCAATGACACACACACACATCAGCAACTGTTTTTCTGATGCTAAAAACACACAGACTTTTTACTTATTACAGGCTACTAAACTAGCACAAGAAAGACAAACATTTTGAGACTATTCTCAGCAAGGAAACTTTTTTGCAGGGGTTTGTAGCTCTGCACTCATCTCATCACCATCTCCATCTTCAACACTTCCCACCAGATCATCAACCACTGCATGCATCCGTTGAAGTCACATCTGTGATTCGCAACATTTTGCCAACCGGATTATTGCAAGCAGCATCATGTACCCTGATGGCCGACGCCTTAATCATAGAGGCTCCATCCAAGAGAATATTCTTGTCACCATCATTTTGCAACCCTGCCAAATGCTGTAAAAAAGGCGCAGAAATAACAAATTAACTCAACATGAGCTGAAGGAAGTTTTTTGTCAAAACAAGCTTTGTTACAGGTCTTCCAAAGGGACAAGCGCAAAGCTGCAATACCAACAACATGAAAATTAATCCCAAAGGGGAATTTATCAGCCACCCAAGTAAAATAATGAGTAAAACACGATGTTCTATCCACTAGACCAACCGAGTTGCAAATGGAACTCCACATATAAGCGGCAACTGAACAGGCAAAGAACAAGTGATTAATAGTTTTGTTATCCTCACAGAAACTACATGTATAGTCCTCAACCCAATTCCTTTTCTTCATATTGTCTTTAGTAGCAATAGCATGTACACTAGCATGTGGAGAGGTGATGGAGGTCTAAACGAACACATGCATGCAAAAGAAATCAAGCTATGGCAGCAGGGTCCATCGGCTGATCTAGGGGTGGGGTCATGGGGGCCATGGCCCCCATACACAAATTACAAAATTTACTTTACTAGTGCAATGTTTTTCCATCATACAAATTTTGGTCTAGTGTAGTACATATATTTTTCTAGCCATTGTAATGTGGTTCATTGTTGCCACAAATGCTTCGTTGTCATTGATGGTTTGCGGTCCGAAGATTTTGGGAAACGAACCAGATAACACACTATTGCAGGATGCTGCTAACGCGACACTACGATCAGAGACCCTTTGACAAAATTGTGTGCGATGCATTAATCGCAAACAGTGATGTAAAAAACCTGTCAAAAAAGATGCAAAATGTTTGCGATGGCGGGTACATCAAACGCGGTTCAGATTTTACTTGCGTGTGCGATGCAGGGCACACGGTTGATCCATCCGAACTGTTTGCGATGAGGCGGAACAACAGAAACGAGTAGCCATATCAATGTGTGTGCGATATACAACATACAGTTCGCTCCGATGAACTGTTTGCTATCAGGGAAAACAACATAAACGGTCAGCTAGATCAAGGTGTGTGTGATATACGGCATACGGTTCACTCGAATGAACTGTTTTCGATTAGAGAAAAGAATATAAACGGTCCAACTTAACAATATGTGTGTGATACGCAGCAAACAGGCCCAGAGGTTAATTTGAGAACAAATACACAGAGGTTAATTTGACATACATGACTTATAAGTTTCACATAAATTATATCACTTTTTTAAAAACATTTAATTGCGTTGAATGTATATATTGCTCCGTCCTATTAGTTGAATTAACCTCGAGGTCCATGTTTTAAAAACATGTCGTAAAGTAATGGAATAGACCTAATCAACATGTGCAGAGGCGGAGGCAGTGGGGGATAGAGCAGGGGCCAGGCCCCCATGGATCGGCCACCCCCAACAAGTTTCAGCGGGGACTAGTACTAGTTATTAGGCTTAATTACTCGACAACCCATATTCCGCGCCGACGCTGCGCGCGACGCACTAGGCGGCTAGGGTTAGCGCTGCATCGAGCACTTGAACATCATCGGCGTCCGCGCCGTCGACGTTCCATGTTTAGCAAAGCTGTTGGGCTGTCGCTCGTCAATCCAGTACAATTCTATGGGACAATGATCAACCAGGCGGCACCGCCACACTCAATTCCTCTAACTTGATCTGAGGTAGAGGTATTATTGTTTATAGATTCATAATATTTCAGCGTCATTTTTTATCACACAAACCAATCAATCAATTGTTAGTAGTTAGTGCATTTTGTTGGTTATCAGAGCAGTTAACAGATTATGTATCTGTTTGTACTAGAATTGCATAGATCATAAAGAGGAAGAAACCACCGAGCAACCTACTGTTGAAGATGCAAATTCAATCATGGAGATACATGCCACAAAGCAACCTACTGGACATAACAGGTAAAACTTCCGCACATTCAATGGTTGATACATTATTGCAGTTGGTCATCTCATCTCTCTCCCAGTCTCAATTGCAAATATGGAGCCTTTTTTTTAGTAATCAAACTTACCAAGACGCGCCTTTGAAATAAAATGGGTGACGGTTTTGTTCGATATTACATGGTGGTATACATTGGGAAGGAAATAGTTGCGAGGTTCAATGTTTATGAGATTATTGATTTGTTCGATCGGCCGGGATGGGGTCGTAGATCATTCAAACCAGTGAGTAGAAATGTAGCTTTTTTAATGTAAAAAACATTCTGGTATGTGCTTGATATTGCTACAATATTTAATACTTGAAATATTTTTGTGCCATGGTTTATGTGTGTTTAAATGCCTTCTTCGTCCCCCCTATGCTCAAATCCTGGCTCCGCCCCTAAACATGTGTTCAAATTTTTTTGTCAAAAAGTAACGAGATAGACCTTCTTCAAGCCAATCAACATGTGTTCAAAAAACAAAAATTACAAAACAAGGGCCTCGAGGTTAATTCAACTAATAGGAGGGAGCACTATATACATTTAAGACAATTAAATGTTTACAGTGACCCATATCATCAATTAATTTAACATCAAGGCCACTTCTCATCCGGTCATCCATCTGATAACTACTCAAGCCTCGGCATAGTTAACTTGGAAGTTATGTTAGATGAGCTATCGATAGGGAAACTGATCTTTGCTGCTGTAGGATCCCTCTTTGCATCCTTTATTGCACACCTAGATGACCGACTGTTGCCGCCCAATGGTCAATGCCACGTCCCGGCGAATGTAGATGCTTCCCTCCATTGGATGAGTGGCAAACGGTTAATCCAGAAAAACTGTTTTGCGATGATGCAGAACAACATAAACGGGCAGCCAGATGAGGGTGTGTGTGATTAGGCAACACAATGGAAACGGTTCAACTGAACAAGATGTGTGTGATACGCGGCAAACAGGTCCGTAATCAGAAATGTGTGCGAAGACTAATAATAACACAGACGATTGCTGCTAATAAGCCGTGTGATTTGCTCTGTCTGCAGAAGAATAACATGTGTGTCTATATATATATATGATGGGTCTATTATGATAACAGCCTTAAGAGCCTTATTCCGCTAACAACAGGCTTATTCTGCTAATACAAACGAACTGCGTCTACATCCCTACCCGAACCCCACCGAACCCACAGGACCTACCCCAAGAAACCACCTTCTTCTCGACACGCCCCCTCCCTCCCACCTTCCTCCGTTCCTTCGCCCAGCTGCCACCGGATCCGCGCCATGGCCACTGGCCTGGAACCGCGATGGCCTGGATCCAGCCTCACCTCCTCCACACAAGCCTCCACCTACCTCCACTACCTTCCTCCTAGCTCCCTCGCCTTCCCCCTCGTCTCGCGCCCCCAGCTGCCACCGGATCCGCGCCATGGCCGCCGCCCCGAAGCCGCGACAGCCTAGATCCGGCGTCACCTCCTCCACACGCGCCGCCACTCCCTCCCCCACCTTCCTCCTAGCCCCCGGCGCCGCCCCCTCCCCTCTATGCCTCCCGACGAGTCCTCCCTCCAGCCTCCTCCACAGCTACTGGCCGCACCAGCGCCGCTGTGCTGGATGGCCGGCGCCATGACATCCCCGAATGGCACACCTTCCCAACGCCACCAACGACTTTCATGCGTGGCGGCGGCGCCACTGTCCTTCCCCAGCCACCTCGTCGCCTGACCGGCGTTAGATCTGTGGGGAGGCGCCCGAACGCCAGATCCATGATGCCCTCGTCGGGTCTGAAGCGCCAGCATCGGATCCGCCCCAAATCCATGAGGCAGTGCATGCGCAGTCCGCCCCCCGATGGCGCGCAGTATGAGATCCAGGGTAGCTCGATGCTTCGGACATCGTCGACCTCGCCTCTCCTCCACCCCTGTGTGCAGTTTGGTAGAGCCCCGCCCGCTCTCTGGCCACAAATTCTGCCGTCCCCGACCACCTGACCGCAGATGATGGCCTACAATCCACAGCCGCTCCTGTGTGTGCTGGTGTGCAGTTCGCAAAGAACACGCATGCAGTTTTTTCGACAGCGCGGCGCAGCTCTCTACTTCATCCCCGAGCAGTTCGCCCCACGCACCTGCATCCCATCTCCTCCACGAGCTCTCCTCTACTCTGCCGCGTGCACTCCGCTCCTCTCCTCTGCCTCGAGCTCAGGCCAACACCTTGCTTGGCCACATCCCGGCGCCTCCGTCCCATCTACACGTGGCTCCCTCCTAGTATGGACGCCATAGGGCCCCCCTCCCGATGCCGGCAATGCTGTCAACGGCGGCGATGGTGCCTGTGCAGTTCAGTCCACTTCTTTTCTTTTTGGATTTCGGATGTGTAGTCAACTGTTGTAGTTCCTCCGCGTCGGCCCGTGCAGCAGACCGTGGCGTGCAGTACGCTCGCGTGGGCTTGCAGTTCGTGCAATGTGTGTGTTGCTCCTCCGCGTGAGTCTACATGTGCGTGCAGTACAGATCAGTGGACATTTAGTACAGTGTGGTTTCTAGTGTGCTTTGTGCTGCTACTTCTGGTGCAGTTCTTTTATTTCTTTGTTGTTGTTGTGGTTGAATGGTTGTATGTATCTGTGTCTTGAGTTGAAAAATAGATGGAAAAAATTTGGAATTCGTCTTGTAATAAAAATATAATTTTAATGTAGTGCACTTTCCCCGGTCATGCAGCCCAGACACTACTAGAAAAACTTGGGTTGCCGACGGCCAAATCTATGCCGATGGCCCCCATCGGCATAGACAGGCATACCACGACGGCCCAGCCAAAGCCGTCGGCGTAGAAAGGCCGTCGGCGTATGTCCATCTATACCGATGGGGGCCGTCGGCATAGATCAGCCGTCGGCGTTGCTCAAAATATACCTACGGCGGCCGTCGGCATAGGGTAGGCCGTCGGCATATCACGTGGACCCGTCTACCCGGGCGGCGACGGCAGTTTGACGGCGTCAGGCTACGCCGACGGGCGGCCGTCGGCATAGCTATGCCGACGTCATCGATCCGCGGCGCCGCCACGTCATCGATCCGCGGCGCTCGCCGGTCCCGTGGGGTGGCATTTCTATGCCGACGGCTAGGGCCTGACCCATGGATTTTGCCACGTCATAGATCCCCGCCCTACGCCACGTCATCGATCCAGGGCTCTACCGGACGGGGTACCTGTGGGGGGTTGCAAACGCCCGGCACGCGGCTCCGGGGTGTGCCCCCTCCACCCCTCACGGGCGTCGATGCCGTCGTGCCCCGGAGGGGGGAAACGGCCACATCGGGCCTACGCTGAGGGAATCTTAGGGTGGGTTGTGCCGGGACTGTGTTGGGGGTGTAGCTATGGCTGGGCTATGACAACCGGGTGAAAAGGTCCACCGGTCAAACTACGTCCAGCGAAAGTCAAAGGGCTAGACCCGGCGGTCGTATGTGTCAGGGTTAGACGGGACGGGGTACCTGGGGGTAGCAATGCCGCCAGGTGTTGCGGTGGGCCCTCCTACGGTTGTGGAAGCATGGTGGTAGGCGCAGGCACCCGGCGCGTGGCTCCAGGGAGTGCCCCCCTCACGGGCGTCGCTCTCGCCGTGTGCCGGCGGCGGCGCCGTCCGTGAGGGGGCACACCCCGGAGACGTGTGCCGCCTCTTCGGACATGCCACCACACCACCCCGCATGTATGAGGGCCCGGTGCGACGCTCCGGTGGCATTGCTACCCCCCAGGGCCCCCGTCCCGTGCTAACCCTGTAGCGTTTGACCACGGGATCTAGCCCTTTGACTTTGCATGGACGGACTTTGACCAGTGGACCTTTCCACTCGGTTGTGTTAGGTCAGCCCATAGGAACACTTTGGAGCAACATCCGGGCTAGACCCACAGCAAGATCCCCTCCGTGTAGCCCCGACGCGTCCGTTTCCCCCCTCCAGGTGCCGGCGACGGCCGTCCGTGATGGGGGGCACACCCCGGAGACACGTGTCGGGCGTTTGCAACCGCCACAACACTTCCAGACTTGTGAGAGGCCGCCTACGCAAGATTTGGTGGCATGCTAGCCCTCGGAGGCCGCCGGCCACAGTCGTAGACACGCGAAGAGCAATCCTGGCCGTCTATGCCGACGGCCTAGCCGTCGGCATAGTTTCAAACTATTCCGACGGCTAGGCCGTCGGCATAGACCTGCCACGTGGCGAGCAGGCGTTGGTCAGCACTTGACGATGGCCGCCGTTAGACGATAACGTTGCCGACGGCCAGGGCCGTCGGCATAGATGTACGGACACCGTCGGGATAGGGCCTATGCCGACGACCTTTCTATGCCGACGGCCTTCCTGGCTACGCCGACGGATATGTTGCCGACGGCCCTATGCCGACGGGGGCCGTCAGCATAGGCCAGTCCCGACGGCCAGTCAGGGCTATGCCGACGGCAAAAGGTTAGGATAAAAAAATTAGGATGGAGCCCATTCGGTTATAAAAAAGTTAGAAAGAAAGACAACGAAAACTGCTCAGTTCGTCAGCGATCCGCTAGCGGTTGGAGCAACAAGGGCATCCAGTCCGCTATTTCCTTTTTTTTTGTCTTTTGACGTGGTCTCGGCCGAGGACACATCACACATGGCCTTTTCTTTTGCAGTCATTCACTTGTATGGCTGCACTAGTAGAAAAAGGGGCTTTTACCCCGGTTCGTAAGGGCCTTTTGTCCCGGTTTTCGAACTGGGACTAAAGGGTCGTTACTAAAGCCCTAACCCTTTAGTCCCGGTTCTTACACGAACCGGGACAGAAGGTCCTCCACGTGGCCGCTGCTGCCAGCCCAGGCAGGGGGGCCTTTGGTCCCGGTTGGTGACACCAACCGGGACCAATAGGCAGGGCCTTTTGTCCCGGTTGGTGTCACCAACCGGGACCAATAGGCATCCACGCGTCAGCATTTCAGGAGCTGGGGTTTTTGTTTTTTTTGAGGGGGGGGGGGGGGTTGGGGGGTTTTGGGGGGGGTTAATTTAGGTGTTTCATATATTGTGTTAGCTAGCTAATTAATAGAGAGAAGTGTCCTCTCTTATCTCCGTGCTTGGTCGACGCTACGTACTATATACGTATGGAGAGGACTAGACACGCTAGCTAGTAAGCAAATGAAGGAAACAGAAGATCGTCATGAACATATGCATACAGAGAGAAGTGATATCGACCACCTCTCCTTCTTCGAGAGATTGGTCGAACAACAAGTTCTCGTATATCTATCTGACACTACCAGCTACATATATACAATAATTATCTCTTACAATATAATCTCCTAATTAAATTGTAAGAACACAGGGTCCACATAGTATTCTCCGTTTTCAGCGATCACGTGGTCAAGGAAGAATGCCGCTCTTGAATTGCTCGCATACGATCTGGTGCTAGGAGTTCATCCCGCATCCGAAACATCTAATTTGAAGAAGGGGGTCAATACATATATATATATATGAATAAATGAAACTCGACACAAATGATAGTAATAAAATAAAATTGTGAATATTATTGCTTACGCACTTCATATTGTTCGTCAGAGTAGCCCCGCTCACAGGTCGTGTGGCGGATAGACTCGCAAACGTAGTATCCACAGAAATCATTCCCTTGTTCCTGCCACAACCACTTTACAAGAAATAGAGGTCAATCTAACTGATAAGCAAGCATGCTAAATGGTATTGATGAAACTAGCGCTTGAATCACTAGGAGATGTGCGGAACATGCTACTATAGTACTTACTTTCGGGTGTCTAAATTGCAGCTTCTTCGGCAGTCCCGGAGCTTTTGTGGTGAATTTTCTCCAAACCCTGCCAGACAAAGAAAACAATTACTTGATATCAGGAAATGAACAAAGTTGCTGATATGGTGGATAATGATCGATTTAACTTACTTCTCGAGCATTTGAGTCATGTCCGCATAGTCCTGGGGATCTTTTCGTCTCGAGTCTAAGACGGTTACTACTCCCTGCTCAAGCTTAATCTCTAGGAGAATATAGTGGAAGCTGCGCATGCATGCATAAGTCATCAATTACATTACCATAACCTGGACTAATAAGGGAAACCGAATATGCACAAGACAGTAACACTCACTTGAAGTTGTAAGGAAAGAGTATTATATCTTTGTTTTGATTTAATACCAACGATCGTAGCAAGTTGGCCTCGGCTTCTTTGGCATGTTTTTCAACCGTATATGCATCTATGAGATTTGTGTTAATGAACCCAATATCACCGATTTGTCTTTTCTTCAATTCGGCGATCTTCAATCTGCATAATATAGTGAGGATAATTATAAATACATGCAATGAAAGAGCTGACCTATATAGAGAGACTTAATGACAGAAGTAGTACTACTTACAGACAGTAGCAAGTGATCGTTGATTTATCGAGGGCCTTTTGATTGAAAAACTGGAAGAACTCCTCAAATGGAACATTCAGCAGTTCAATTCCAACGAGGTCATGCTCCGGTTTAACTCTCAGCGTCAAAGTATTCATCCCATCAGACTCTCTGCAGGTTTTCATGTACCAATCATGTAATCTTCGCATCATCGTTGTTAGAGATCTTTCATCTTTGACGAGAGGCTTCCCGTAATGGTATTTGTGTTCGTCCACCTCCATGATTTCATAATGTACATCATCGGGCAGGTAATCTCCAAGATTGCTATAACCGGCCACCATCCTCGGATCATTAGCGACGATGTCTTTAGACACCTTGAGCGGGGGGCACAATTGGTTCGCTTGTTCGCCGAGCTGGGCAATTTTTTTCCCAGCTCGTCGTTCTTTTAACCTTTGATCACTGACAGTACTTCCCGACCGCTCCGCTTCGACAAATGTCTTTGCAATAATGCGCTCATAGTTGCCTTTCGGCGGAGACTTTGGTGGTTTTGTTAGGGCAGCCAGAGTGCGCTTTGCTTTCACCGGATCTACCTTCTCCTCCGGAGGTGGATGTTTCTTTGCTTTCACCCCTTCAAAGAAGTTCTTCACTTCAGCTCGCACGATCTTCGCGTTCTCCTCCTCGGTCCTCTCGTATGGTAACTTCTCTGGAGTCTTCAGAGAAGGACCGAATCTGTATTGCCTCCCGCCTCTGGCAGCTGTACTGCTAGACGCCGGCAGAGCAGACGGAGCGGCTGCGGCTGTCTTCTTTCCTTGCTTACGAGGCGGAGGAGAAGGACTACGACGCGCCGGAGCAGCCGGAGCGGCGGCGGGTCTCTTCCGCCCTTGCTGACGAGGCGGAGAAGGAGGAGGCTGGCTGCTCTGGCACGCCGGCGCAGGCGGAGAAGGAGGCGGAGTGCCGCCACGCGCCGGAGAAGGAGGCTGAGTGCCCTGATCACTCGCCGGAGGAGGAGGCGGAGTGCCGCCACGCGCCGGAGAAGGAGGCTGAGTGCCCTGATCACTCGCCGGAGGAGGAGGCGGCGGAGTGCCCTTACTCGCCGGAGGCGTCCAGTTCGGAAGGTTAATGAGCTCCTTCCGCCATAGGCACGGAGTCTTCAGAGCTAAACCCAGCCGAGTCTCCCCTTCACCGGTAGGGTGGTCAAGCTGGAGGTCCTCAAATCCCTCCGTTATTTCATCCACCATCACCCTAGCATATCCTTCTGGAATCGGCCGGCAGTGGTAGGTTGCGCCGGGTTCAGGAGGTAAAACAGAGCCAACAGCCGCCTTGACTTTGAAGTTCTGCCATTGCGCCATAAGGTGGCAATGTTGAGACTCCGTGATAGCATCCACGGGGTAGCTAGCAGGAGCCGTCAAGACATGCTCCGGCTGAAGCAGCTCGGTGGAAGCCACGCTGCTTCTCCGCTGAGATGGCGGGGTAGCTTCGGGGGTAGTTTCGGCATGTCGATTGCCGTCTCGTTCCTCTAGCGCTTGAACCCTTTCGTGCAGCTTCTGAATTTGGGTCTGCTCCATTTTTTCCTCCTCTCCTGGCTTTTGTAACCGCCTGCGTCCGGAAAACCAGCCTTCCACGGAACGGAGCCTGGCGTGCCTCGTGTCCGTCCAGGGTGCTCAGGATTCCCGAGGGCCATTGTGAGCTCGTCGTTCTCTCTGTCTGGAACGAACGTCCCTTCCTGCGCTGCATCGATATATTGCTGAATCTTCTTGACTGGTATTCTCAAAAGCTCGTTCGTCCAAACGCACCTCCCTGATACAGGGTCCAATTTTCCGCCAGCCCCGAAGAACCAAGTCCGGCAACGGTCTGTCCAGTTCATTGTCTGTGGTTCGATCCCTTTTTCAAGCAGATCATTCTCAGCCTTGGCCCACTTAGGCCGGGCTTTGAGGTAGCCACCTGACCCCGTGCGATGGTGAAGCTTCTTCTTCGCAGCATTCTTCTTGTTTGTCGCTGACATCTTCTTACTCTTTTCCGATGTCTTGTGGGCCACAAATGCGGGCCAGTGATCTCTGATCTTCTCATACCGGCCGATGAATTCTGGTGTCTCTTCTTTGTCGACAAACGTTTTCAGCTCATTCTTCCACCTCCTGAATAGGTCTGCCATCTTCTTAAGAGCATGAGACTTGATTAATTGCTCTTTAACTGGCTTCTCCGGATCCTCCTCTGGCGGTAGGGTGAAATTTGCCTTCAGCTCAGTCCAAAGATCATCTTTCTGCATATCATTGACATAAGACACCTCAGGGTCTTCCTTCTTAGGCTTATACCATTGGTGGATGCTGATCGGGATCTTGTCCCTAACTAGAACCCCGCACTGAGCAGCAAATGCTTCCTTTGTCCGGATGGGTTCAATCGGTTGGCCGTCGCGCGCGATTGCTGTGATCTCAAACCTTTCATCCGAGCGCAACTTTCTCTTCGGGCCTCGTCTCTTTACCGAAGTTGTGCTCGATCCGGAGGGCTAGAAAAAAGAAGAAAGACGAGAGTTAATTAATATGTGTACATACCAAAACAATGAATGCATCAATTAGCTAGTCAGCACAGGCTTAACTAATATATTTACCTGGCCGGACTCTGTTCGGTCACCGGAGCCGTCACCACGGGCTCCTTCTTGCACCAGCATTGGGTCACCGGAGCCATCATAATCATGTCTTTCCTCCTCCACTCTTCGATCACCGTAGCCTGCTTCTTCACCCTGTTCTTCCAGACCATCATTGTCGTTAAGATACGACAAGATATCACCTCCGGCTAAGATTATGTCCCCCAACACCTCTTCTGCTTGCTCGTCTCGTCCGTGCTCCATTGTTTCTGCAAATATTACAACATGGCAATTATTACACAAACATGACAGCAGGTGGATATATTAGTGCAAACGTAGACCTAGCTTATTCCGGGTTTGGGGTGGCCTCGGCAACGCTTCAAGGGTAGGGGCGCGGCGGGAGGGGGTAGGAGACCGACATCGTTTTTTTCTAGGGTTTGGGTGTCCTCGAGAGTTTTGGTCGAGCGAGAGGGCCGGGGGGTGCTCCCGTGGTATAAGTTATCACGGTCGAGAGGGGGTATAAATATCGACCGTCCATCATGTCGAAGTTATCTGGGAGGGAGTTATATATATCGACAACGACGACATACATACATGGGAAAATAATGTTATCGGGGAGGGGGTATATCGACCCCCCCCACGTGTTGAAGTTATCGGGAGGGGTTATATCGACAACGACGACATACGTACATGGGAAAATAATATTATCGGGGAGGGGGTATATCGACCCCCCCTCGTGTTGAAGTTATCGGGAGAGGGGTATATCGACGACGACAGACCCGATAAAACATAAGAAAACGAAGAAGAAATAAAAAGAGGAGAAGAAGAAAGGAATAGAGGAGAAGATCGAAGAAAAAAAGAAGAAAAAAAGAGGAGAAGAAGAAAGGAATAGAGGAGAGAAGAAGAAAAAATAGAATTTTTCTATTTTCTTCTTCTCTTCTATTCCTTCTTCTTCTCCTCTTCTTTTCTTCTTTTTTCCTCTTCTTATTTATTTCTCCTCTTCTTCCTCTCCTCTTCTTCTCCTTTCTTCCTCTTCTTATTTTCCTTTTTCCTCTCATTCATAAAAAAATGTTCAAATAGAAAATTTCGAAAAAAGTAAAGGTTTTGCCTAATGCATTGTTCATATGAACATACAAACATTTGCATATTCTACAATAATTAATATCACCAAAAAAATCTATGAACAGAAAAAAATCCTAACTTTTCTAAAAATCTATCTTTTGCATATATACATGAACATATATATACACAGAGAACATATATACATACATTTTTATAAAAATGCAAAAAAAGATCTAAAAAAGGACATATAAACAGATATACACACATACATATACTCATACATATACATATAATCAGGAAAAAACATCATATATATGTGCAGAAAAAACAGGGAGGAAGGGGGCAGTGCCGGCCCTGACCAAAGGATGAGAGGTGCGGCGTGGTCGGGGTAGGGGCAGAGGCACGGCGCGCGTCGGGGTAGAGGCGACGGCGGCGTGGTCGGGGCAGGGGCAGAGGCGACGGCGGCGTGGTCGGGGCAGGGCGAGGCAGAGGCGACGGCGGCGTGGTCGGGGCAGCTGGGGCGACGACAACGTGGTCGGGGCAGGGGCGCGCGGCGTGGTCGGGGCGGGCCGCCGGCGGCGTGCTCGGGGCAGGGGCGGCTGCGCGTCGACGAGGCAGCAGAGGGCGGCGACGGCGTCGACGGGGCGAGCTCGGGCAGCCTGGCGGCGTCGTCGGGGCGGGGGAACTGATGCAGAGATGAATCTGAAAAACGCTAAGTGCTTTCTTATATACTGAGAGCATTGGTACCGGTTCGTGGCACCAACCGGGACCAATGCCCCCCTTTAGTCCCGGTTGGTGCCACCAACCGGGACCAAAGGCCTCTTTTCAGCAGCCCAAAGGGCGGGAAGCGGCGGCCTTTGGTCCCGGTTGGTGGCACCAACCGGGACTAAAGGGGGGCATTGGTCCCGGTTGGTGCCACGAACCGGGACCAAAGGGTGGCATTGGTCCCGGTTCGTGCCACCAACCGGGACCAATGGCCTTGCACAGCGGCGTGGTGGTGGGAGTTTAGTCCCACCTCGCTAGCTGAGAGAGAGCCGCACCTGTTTATAAGGTGCGGTGCGCCTGAGCTGTCGAGCTCCTCTCTAAAGCAGGCTTACGGGCCTAACCTCTCTGTACATGCCTGTGGGCCTACTGGGCCTTCTGCGGGCCTGAATCCTGGCCCATGGATGGGTTTCTAGTCGTATTCAGGCCGTGGTGGCCCAGTAGGTGGCATAATTTTTATTTTTTGCCTGTTTTTTGTTTTCTTTTTGCTTTATTTATTTTGTTTTGTTTCTACTTACAACAAAAAACTTATTTATTTTATTTTATTTTGTTTCTAATTACTTATTTATTTTACTTTATGATAATTCTTTTTGCTATTAAAGTTTCTAACAAAAAAAGTTCTTTATGAAAATTATTTTTGCTTTCAATGATTTTGAACAGAAAATACTTCGATAATTTTAGTTGCATCAATTTTATATAATTTTAGTTTCAATAATACTAGAGGTTGCTTATAATGTTTTGAACAGAAAATACTTTGATAATTTTAGTTTCATAAATTTTATTTATGTTATTAAAGTTTATTTTATTTTGTTTCTACTTATATATTTTATTAAAGTTTATATTATTTTGTTTCTAATTACTTATTTATTTTATTTGTTATTTTTCATGCACCATTTTTCATGCATTTACTGATTATTTTGAGCTATAAGACCCTAAAATTGAAAAGCATTTCAAATGAACTCTGAAAAGGTTGAAAGTTGGCATGGTATCATCATTTCATCCACATAGCATGTGCAAGAAAGTTGAGAGGGTTACGGCAAAAACTGGATGCACTTCGTGTACAAAACGGACAATCTCTTTCGAAGTATCAGGATTTCATACGGAAACTCGTCTGTTACAAAGGGATTTCATTTTTTAAAACTTATTTGAACTCCTGACTTTTTGTGTGTTCAAAATGCACCATTCAAAGCCACATCATCAATTTTCAACCCTTTCTGACTTCATTTGTTATTTTTCATGCATTTACTAATTATTTTGAGCTATAAGACCCTAAAATTGAAAAGCATTTCAAATGAACTCTGAAAAGGTTGAAAGTTGGCATGGTATCATCATTTCATCCACATAGCATGTGCAAGAAAGTTGAGAGGGTTACGGCAAAAACTAGATGCACTTCGTGTACAAAACGGACAATGGTATCATACTCGTCTGTTACAAAGTTGGCATGGTATCATCATAATAGTTGCGGGAGAAAGTCTTCACTTTTTCTTCGCTTGTGTCATTTGCTTATTGCGCCGTAACCATGGATAATCTTCATCGTTTATCAGGATGCTTGGGTCAGCCTTGACTTTGAAGGGAGGAATTTCATGAAACTTTTCATAATCTTCAGACATGTCTGTCTTGCCCTCCACTCCCACAATGTCCCTTTTTCCTGAAAGAACTATGTGGCGCTTTGGCTCATCGTATGATGTATTCGCTTCCTTATCTTTTCTTTTTCTCGGTCTGGTAGACATGTCCTTCACATAGATAACCTGTGCCACATCATTGGCTAGGACGAACGGTTCGTCAGTGTACCCAAGATTGTTCAGATCCACTGTTGTCATTCCGTACTGTGGGTCTACCTGTACCCCGCCTCCTGACAGATTGACCCATTTGCACTTAAACAAAGGGACCTTAAAATCATGTCCGTAGTCAAGTTCCCATATGTCCATTATGTAACCATAATATGTGTCCTTTCCCCTCTCGGTTGCTGCATCAAAGCGGACACCGCTGTTTTGGTTGGTGCTCTTTTGATCTTGGGCGATCGTGTAAAATGTATTCCCATTTATCTCGTATCCTTTGTAAGTCAATACAGTCGAAGATGGTCCCCTGGACAACGAGTACAACTCATCACAAACAGTGGTGTCACCTCTGAGACGTGTTTCCAACCAACTGCTGAAAGTCCTGATGTGTTCACATGTAATCCAGTCGTCACACTGCTCCGGGTGTTTGGAGCGCAGACTGTTCTTGTGTTCATCGACATACGGGGTCACCAAGGTAGAGTTCTGTAGAACTGTGTAGTGTGCTTGAGACCAAGAATATCCGTCCCTGCATATTATTGAGTCCCCTCCAAGCGTGCCTTTTCCAGTCAGTCTCCCCTCATACCGCGATTTAGGGAGACCTATCTTCTTAAGGCCAGGAATGAAGTCAACACAAAACCCAATGACATCCTCTGTTTGATGGCCCATGGAGATGCTTCCTTCTGGCCTAGCGCGGTTACGGACATATTTCTTTAGGACTCCCATGAACCTCTCAAAGGGGAACATATTGTGTAGAAATACGGGCCCCAGAATGACAATCTCGTCGACTAGATGAACTAGGACGTGCGTCATGATATTGAAGAAGGATGGTGGGAACACCAGCTCGAAACTGACAAGACATTGCGCCACATCACTCCTTAGCCTTGGTATGATTTCTGGATCGATCACCTTCTGAGAGATTGCATTGAGGAATGCACATAGCTTCACAATGGCTAATCGGACGTTTTCCGGTAGAAGCCCCCTCAATGCAACCGGAAGCAGTTGCGTCATAATCACGTGGCAGTCATGAGACTTTAGGTTCTGGAACTTTTTCTCTGGCATATTTATTATTCCCTTTATATTCGACGAGAAGCCAGTCGGGACCTTCATACTGAGCAGGCATTCAAAGAAGATTTCTTTCTCTTCTTTCGTAAGAGCGTAGCTGGCAGGACCTTCATACTGCTTCGGAGGCATGCCGTCTTTTTCGTGCAAACGTTGCAGGTCCTCCCGTGCCTCAGGTGTATCTTTTGTCTTCCCATACACGCCCAAGAAGCCTAGCAGGTTCACGCAAAGGTTCTTCGTCACGTGCATCACGTCGATTGAAGAGCGGACCTCTAGCTCTTTCCAGTAGGGTAGGTCCCAAAATATAGATTTCTTCTTCCACATGGGTGCGTGTCCCTCAGCGTCATTCGGAACAGCTAGTCCGCCGGGACCCTTTCCAAAGATTACGTGTAAATCATTGACCATAGCAAGTACGTGATCACCGGTACGCATGGCGGGCTTCTTCCGGTGATCTGCCTCGCCTTTGAAATGCTTGCCTTTCTTTCGACATTGATGGTTGGTCGGAAGAAATCGACGATGGCCCAGGTACACATTCTTCCTGCATTTGTCCAGGTATATACTTTCAGTGTCATCTAAACAGTGCGTGCATGCGTGGTATCCCTTGTTTGTCTGTCCTGAAAGGTTACTGAGAGCGGGCCAATCGTTGATGGTTACAAACAGCAACGCGTGCAGGTTAAATTCCTCCTGTTTGTGCTCATCCCACGTACGTACACCGTTTCCATTCCACAGCTGTAAAAGTTCTTCAACTAATGGCCTTAGGTACACATCAATGTCGTTGCCGGGTTGCTTAGGGCCTTGGATGAGAACTGGCATCATAATGAACTTCCGCTTCATGCACATCCAAGGAGGAAGGTTATACATACATAGAGTCACGGGCCAGGTGCTGTGATTGCTGCTCTGCTCCCCGAAAGGATTAATGCCATCCGCGCTTAAACCAAACCATACGTTCCTTGGGTCAGCTGCAAACTCAGCCCAGTACTTTCTCTCGATTTTTCTCCACTGCGACCCGTCAGCGGGTGCTCTCAACTTCCCGTCTTTCTTACGGTCCTCACTGTGCCATCGCATCAACTTGGCATGCTCTTCGTTTCTGAACAGACGTTTCAACCGTGGTATTATAGGAGCATACCACATCACCTTCGCAGGAACCCTCTTCCTGGGGGGCTCGCCGTCAACATCACCAGGGTCATCTCGTCTGATCTTATACCGCAATGCACCGCATACCGGGCATGCGTTCAGATCCTTGTACGCACCGCGGTAGAGGATGCAGTCATTAGGGCATGCATGTATCTTCTGCACCTCCAATCCTAGAGGGCATACGACCTTCTTTGCTGCGTATGTACTGTCGGGCAATTCGTTATCCTTTGGAAGCTTCTTCTTCAATATTTTCAATAGCTTCTCAAATCCTTTGTCAGGCACAGCATTCTCTGCCTTCCACTGCAGCAATTCCAGTACGGTACCGAGCTTTGTGTTGCCATCTTCGCAATTGGGGTACAACCCTTTTTTGTGATCCTCTAACATGCGATCGAACTTCAGCTTCTCCTTTTGACTTTCGCATTGCGTCCTTGCATCGACAATGACCCGGCGGAGATCATCATCATCGGGCACTGGTTCCTCTTGATCTTCAGCAGCTTCCCCCCTTGCAGCATCATTGGGCACATCGTCTGGTTCCTCTTGATCTTCAGCAGCTTCCCCCGTTGCAGCATCACCGTATTCAGGGGGCACATAGTTGTCATCGTCCTCTTCTTCTTCGCCGTCTTCCATCATAACCCCTATTTCTCCGTGCCTCGTCCAAACATTATAGTGTGGCATGAAACCCTTGTAAAGCAGGTGGGTGTGAAGGATTTTCCGGTCAGAGTAAGACTTCGTATTCCCACATGTAGGGCATGGACAACACATAAAACCATTCTGCTTGTTTGCCTCAGCCACTTCGAGAAAATCATGCACGCCCTTAATGTACTCGGAGGTGTGTCTGTCACCGTACATCCATTGCCGGTTCATCTGCGTGCATTATATATAATTAAGTGTGTCAAAAACCATTACAGAACATCATGAATAGATAATTAAGTGACCAAATTAATAGAAGTTCATCATCACATTAAAACCAAAGTACATACATAGTTCTCATCTAACAACATATATATAGCTCTCCAGAGCATCTAATTAATTAAACCATACATTGAAACTATGTAAAACATTTCAATGCGAAAACAAATGCGATCATAATCGCAACCAAGGTAACAATTGATCCAACGGCATAATGATACCAAGCCTCGGTATGAATGGCATATTTTCTAATCTTTCTAATCTTCAAGCGCATTGCATCCATCTTGATCTTGTGATCATCGACGACATCCGCAACATGCAACTCCAATATCATCTTCTCCTCCTCAATTTTTTTATTTTTTCCTTCAAGTAATTGTTTTCTTCTTCAACTAAATTTAACCTCTCGACAATAGGGTCGGTTGGAATTTCCGGTTCAACCACCTCCTAGATAAATAAAATCTATGTCACGTTGGTCGGCATATTTGTCATAAACAATAAATGAACCAAATAGTTATAAAAAGATAATATATACCACATCCGAATCATAGACAGGACGAGGGCCGACGGGGGCGGATACCAAAACCATCGCACTATGTAATAAGAAGGAATAATAAAAGTAACAAAATTAGACAAGTATCTATCTAAAGTAAGAATTTTTTTCTTTCAGAAAGAAGATAAGAACAAGAGGCTCACCACGGTGGTGCTGGCGACGAGATCGGCGCGGGCGATCGACGGCGGTGAAGACGGGGACGGGACGTGACGGACCGCTAAACCTAGACAAATCTCGGGGAAAATGGAGCTCGGAGGTCGAGTTTCGAGAGGAGAAAGATTAACTAGTGTGGCTCAGACATTTCATCGAACACCTCATGTGCATAGGAGGTGAGCTAGAGCACCCAAATGCCCTCCCCTCGCCGGCCAGAAAAAACAGAGCACTGTGGAGTGCTCTGCTGTGGCGATGGGGTATATATAGGCAACTCATTGGTCCCGGTTCGTGGCACCAACCGGGACTAAAGGGGGGGCATTGGTCCCGGTTGGTGCCACGAACCGGTACGCATGCCCCCTTTAGTCCCGGTTGGTGGCACCAACCGGGACCAAAGGCCTTGTGCTGCCCCGCGTCAAAAGTTTAGTCCCACCTCGCTAGTTGAGAGAGCTCGAGAGTGGTTTATAAGCGCTGCTGCGCCCACCCTCTCGAGCTCCTCTCAACTGCAGGCTTTCGGGCCTAACCGTTCTCTTTTCCTGTGGGGCCTACTGGGCCTTCTGCGGGCCTGAATACTGGCCCATGGATGGGTTTCAAGTCGTATTCAAGCCGTGGTGGCCCAGTAGGTGGCATATTTTTTTCCCTGTTTTTTGTTTTCTCTTTTGCTTTATTTATTTTGTTTTGTTTCTACTTACAACAAAAAACTTATTTATTTTATTCCATTTTGTTTCTAATTACTTATGTATTTTACTTTATTTATTTTATTTTTATTTATTTTACTGCTGCTATTTTTATTTATTTTATTAAGGTTTATTTATTTTATTTACTATAGTTTATTTTATTTTATTAAGGTTTATTTATTTTTATTTATTTTATTAAGGTTTATTTATTTTATTTACTATAAAGAAATGAACATAGATGCGCCTATAGAGAAAATTCAACCTAAATTCATAATAAATTTCTATGAAATTCAAAGAAATTTACTCTGAATTTAGGTCAAATTCCCTGTATAAGGGCATCTATTTCACTTTGAGAGGAGCTCAACAAGGCAGAGGGGGATGGGCTTATAAACCGGTGTGAGCGCCCTTCGGTTGGCGAGGTGGGACTAAACTTTGACCGCTACTAGGGCCAACCCTTTAGTCCCGGTTTGTGGTATGAACCGGGACTAAAGGGTGAGCCTCTGGTCCCGGTTCAAGCCACCAACCGGGACCAATGGTGGTGGGCCAGGAGCGAGGCTCATTGGTCCCGGTTTGTCCCACCAACCGGGACCAAAGGGGCCGGACGAACCGGGACCAATGCCCCCACGAGGCCCGACAGGCCCCTGGCCGCACGAACCGGGACCAATGCTCACATTAGTCTCGGTTCGTGACTGAACCGGGACTAATGTGAATATTGCCCTGTGACCAAAGCCCAGTTTTCTACTAGTGCTGCTGCGTTCTCAGATGGATGGATGTTTGTTGCCTTCTCAGATGGTAGTGGCTGCAAAAAGTAGTGTGTGCTGCTTCCTTTTTGTTATTTGCTTCTCAGAGCGATCACCGGCGACCGGTTTACTGCAGAAGCAGTCTTTTTCTTTTCCCTTTTTGTTATTTGTTTTGTTTCCTTTTTTTTCTTATTTTTTCGTTTATTTTTATTTCAAGTTTATTTTTCTTTTTAAAACAAATGTTAGCGCTTTTAAAATTTTGTTCAATATTTCAGAAAATTGTCATTTTTTCAACTTTTATTCATAAGTCAAAACATATTCACAAGATTTTTGTAAAAATGTTCATGTATTTTAGATATTCTTCATAATGTCAAAATGGAAATCTTTTTTCTGGAAAAGCACGAATAAATATATTTCAACAAATATTTTATGAATTTCAAACATATTTTCCAAATATGAAACATTTGAATTTTAAACATTGTTCAAAAAGGCGAACTAAAATTTTGAAAAATAAAAATATTATTTTCCCCAAACATTTTTTATTTTGTGAAAAAAAATTGGAGGAAGAACTTAATTTTTTTTTTGAAAGTGCGAACATTACTAGAAGTTCTATAATTTTTTTTAATTTCTGTACCAATTTTGAAAAAACAGAAACAAAAATCTTACTCGTGAACAAATTTCGTAACGGGAGAAAAATTTGAAATTGTGAACAAAATTTTAGACGTGAAATTTTTTTATATTTGCGAACAAATTTTGTATACATGAACAGTTTTTTCAGTTGTGAAAAATTGAAATCGCGATCATCCTGTAAAATTCGCAAACATTTCGGTGGATTTTTTTAATAAAGTTTGAAAATTGAAAAACATTTATGAATAAAAATTAAGTTCACGGACTTTTAAAAAGTATATGAATTCAAAGATGAACCCTAGCTGGGGGAGATTCTTACAAACAAGGCCAAAAATGCGACAAGTCATGTCAATTTTCACTAGAAATTTCGGCAGCATAACATGTGCGTGGGGATGAATCCAAATCAACAAGCATGAATGATGCAGTTATGTTGTTCATTCCGAAACTCATTCATGCGAGCCATCCAAGTCGGTGAATACACTTTCCATATCATCACCCTACCTACCAAATCTTGAATTTCCACAACAAACAAAATAACCTAGCTCATGGATGAATCTAACAACCAGCTTCCACTACTCGTTGTTGGCCCTTCTTCCTTCTCTTGTCATCCATTCCTTAGTTTCAGCCTACTTCAGGCACTTGACAACGGCCGAAAACCCATCCATCCACTCAGCAGCAACCCAATTACGACCATCCATCGGCATTCTCGCCCTTCGCAACAACAAACTTCCCGGTGGCCTGAGCAGAGATAGAAAGAGAGAGCATGAGAGAAATGACACACAAAAGTATATCAACACACAGAGAGAAAGGACAAACAATGTAATATTGTGCCAAAGCAACCTAACTTTACAACAGCCAAAAGAACAATCTGCACTAGATAACATTTTATTTATAGCACAGGAAATTCTGAAAAGCAAGAACAATGCATCCATCCTACCAAACCCCGTTTCTTTTCAGGATTTTGTTTTCATCTCTAAGAGCTTTGCTTACCACTCCACTGCGTCCATCCTACTATTAATCCACGTAATTAATTTTGTTTTGGATTTTGTTTTCATCTCTCAGAGCTCTGCTTACCACTCCACTGCATCCATCCTACTATTAATCCACGTAATTAATTAACAAAATTTCTCACAACACGTGACACATGCCACCAATAGGAAAAAGAAACAACCACCAAGTGTTTTCTGGCTTGTTTCATAATCAATACACAAACAAGCCATCTTTTGGCCAACCAAGTTATAATTTGTGCTTCAACATTCAACATGAACAACATAAGATTCAGCTAGCGGTACTGTAAATGTAAGAGTGGCTGAAGCGGACAAGCGAACTTGGCAATTTGGCATACATCCCTTTTCGTGAAAGAAGAAAAAAAGACACAAATATATTGCAGTGTACTCTAGGCCAAACGAATTCCCCATCCATGCTTTCTTTCAGGTTAGATATTTTCCTACAATTGATAATCTAATTCCTTCAGACATACACAGGAGTGGCAAGTAGCAATTGGAAGTAATGGCAGGCAGGCAGACAAGAAATGGTTAGGAAGAGGGGGAGAAGGAGCACTGGAGGACTAACCCCATTGGATGCCCTGGCCTTGTTCTTCTTGCAGACGACCCCGATGCACCTGCCCTTGCTGTCGACCATGGGAAGGCTAGACTGGGTGGCAAAGAGGGTGTCGATCTCCAAGGAGACACTTTGACCAATCTCCAAGGCAGATAAAGCAAAAAGTAGAAATCAATGATCTGACATAAACCATGGAAGTAAGAAGCAGCACCATGATAGATACTCTAGCAGCAATCCAATTACGCCCCCATATCCATCGTTCTTCTCGCCCTTCGCGACATCAAACTTCCCCGTGGCCTGGGCAGAGACGGAGAGAGAGAGAGAGGGATCATGAGAGAAAGGGAAAACAATATAATATCATGCCAAAGCAACGTAAGTAGCAAAAAGAACAATATGCACTAGATACATTTTTATAGCACATAATATCACAGCAGCCCAAAAAAAGGGCCTTCCAAAAAATTATCAACTGCAACTATGATGCGAGTAGTACCATGCTCAGGTTCTCAGGACAATTGATTGAAAATGAAGTGAAATCACCATGCACACCACACGACATGCATGAGCAAACCACATCAGGGGATCACGCCTTGCAATAGCTAATAGGACAAGGTATAAAATGGTGGCTCAGTCCTAACACCTTCATGTATTTGCAAGTTAATAATTGAACTTCAAAACTACACATCAATTGATTTAAAAAACTATGTAGCCTACAGTTTTCAACATGGAACCAGTGCAAAAAAGAAAAGGAGAAAATGAAAAAAGAAAGAAAATAATAAAGAAAAAATGAAAGAAAAAACAAGGAAAAAGGGAAAACCAGTTTGGGAAGGTTCTAGAACCTTCCCAAAACCAGACCAAAAATGGGCCGGACCAGAATGTTCGTAGTGGGAAACAGTGGGTGCGCGCACGGTCGCTACCCAGCGACCCACGTGCCAAATAGGATACACTGTCATGTTTCTCGTGCTGTTGTCGCGGCCGCCACTTGAGAAATTTAGGTGCCCTCGCCTTCGACCTCCATCTTGGCGCAGAGAGGTGGGGGGCCCTCGGATCTTCAAGACCACTATGTTCTTCAACGTCTAGTGATCATCATAGGTTTGTGAGAATAAATTTTTTCTCGTTCTTTTGGCGGTGCCATGAGGTTACAGAGCTTTCTATCCTCATATGTCCAATTATTCGGATATGATAAGTTTATGTTGCTGCATCAAGTTTTTTCTATTGGTCTGATTCTTTGTGAAGGTGAAATCTTTTATCGACACCATAGCGAAGATATAATATTCGACAGCCTGCACTCTACGGGATCATCCCTGACCCAAGTATGTTTATCGATGAAGGCTTTCCATCTTTTTGAATGGGCGACTCAAGGAGTCATTGGAGTATTTCTTCGAACAGAGAAGGGTACCGTGAAGAAGGCGTTTTCAAGAAAATTTCATTGTAATTCTTAGTTATAGAAGTTATTTATATTTTTCTTTGATCTGATGTCCAAATTAGTGTACCTATAATTGTTATGACTATGAATAAAGTTACATGTGTTTGTAAAAAAATGTTCTGCTGTTTTTTCTTTATTATCTATATTTTCTAAATATAAAAATATTATATTTAATTTAATAACATTCATCGCGCACTTAAAAAATATTCATACGGTGCAAGAAAGTTCTCCCAAATTCTAGAAATTTTGGATACAGTTAAAAAATACTTGTGGCATTTAAAAAATGTTCGACCATTTCAAGCATATCATGAAATTTTTAGAAATGTGAAAAAAGATTAAAAAAATCGCATAATTCAGCAAGAATCTTATGTACCATTCAAACATAAGTTCGTGAATTCAATTAAAATGTTAACCATTTTTTTAAAACGTGACATTTATTATAAAATGTAAAAAAAGTTCACTTATTGAAAGTAAATTGTTTCTTACTAATAAGAAAAAATTTCATCACATTTAGAAAATATTCACTCATCTCCAAAATATGTTCATGATATTTATAAAATATGTGAAAAAAATGTTTCATACCATTCAAGAAAATTCAATGTGTCTTTGAAAAATGCTTAGCATGTTTTTGAAAAAAAAATAAAAATGTATTTAAAACAATGTTTGTCATGTACTCCCTCCGTTTCTAAACATAAGCCGTTTTGATATTTTAATAAGGACTAGATACAAATGCATTTTAGAGTGTAGATTCACGCGTTTTGCTCCGTATGTGGTCTATATTGGAATCTCTAAAAAGGCTTATATTTAGGAACGGTGGAGTATTTGAAAAAAGTTCAACGTGTATCAAAAAAAACTTTCATGTGTATACGGAAAACGTAATAACTTGTATTAAAAATGTTGACATGTATTTGGGGAAAGAAGAAAGAAAACGAAAGGTTAAAAACAAAAAAGAAAACTGATAAAGAAACATAGAAAATGAAAAAAAAACCCGCATGGAAGGTTCTAAAACCGGTTCGAACTGGTGTGCAAAACCTTTCAAAAACTACTTTTATGGACCACACCCACTAAGACGAGCATGCCCAGTGCCAAAGCGAGACATAGCTTCTACACCCCTACGGTGGCTGGTTCTCCTTGTGGTCGGCACAACCATGTTGAGCTCGAGTGTATGCCCAGTCGCGACAACAAGCTCGTTTGGGCCGCAAGTGGCATCGAGGGTTGGGCCATCTGCCTAAACTGTGTACCCACAGGGCTAGGAGTGGCCGGGTAGCGTACCCGTCCGAATTGAGGAAGCAATTCAAATGTACCCGTCATTGGATGGAGATCGAGGCCGGTGGAATCCTGGCTGACACCAACTTGTTCAATGTCGGAGCACAGTCACCGTGCTTATTCCGTCTGGATCATGCTCCATGAGGCCATCTGCCTGGCGTCTTCGAACCTAGGTGGCTGAAGATCAACCTTGGTGAGCGATCTGTGCCAAGACCGGCAACCAGTCGACCGAAGGTTGACCACCCATGGCAGAAGCGTCACCATTGTGGACAACTTCATTCGAGAAGACACCTCCAACCTTACCCGGGCGGTTTTCAGGATCACCCCCCCCCCCTCGACGCCACCCTGCCACCGAATATCCTGCCAGAAGGGCACCACAAATCTTCTTAGGCGGTGTCGGAGAGGACGCCGGGCCACCATAGAGGATGTCGGAGAAGGCAACCATGGGGAACTCTCATCCTCACCATCGTCGAGAAACGGTCTCTGGTCACCCGTGTCGTCGCTCTTGGAATTCCGGAAGGAGCAGTTGGAGACATCTCTCACACAATGGTGGAGTCATGTGTTATCTATCTTTCTCATGACCACGGTGAGTAATTCATTGGAGAACTAGGAAGTAACCCATGTGTTCATGTTCACTAGATTACGGTGTTTGTATCACTCCACGGGAGGAGCAAAGGTTTGATGATGAAGTGTCGGTTTGAGTTGCATCTACCATGTTGTGAACTACTGAGTGTGCAACTGCAAGGGCATATAGGCTGTACCAATCCACTCTCAATACGTGCAGATGATCTGATCACAAGTAGAAAGTGTGGGGAAGAGCACACAACCGCACGAGTATCAGAAGGACGTACGGGCACAAAGGTGGACGTGTTTAGTCCCACATCGGTGAGTTCAGAATACTAGGCCTTGTTTATAAGGGAGGAACGTGACCAATACGTGCTCTTCTATAGCACACCAATAGGTGAGATGGTGACCAATTGCGCGGTACTGCACAATTAGCAACTACTCCCTCCGTAAATTAATATAAGAGCATTTAGAACAAATGATCAAGGTTAAAATCATTATCATCTGATTACCTCAGTGTATGACACATGCACTTTGCTTTTTCCCCCTTTCACAAAGCTCAATTTGAATGCGCCATTATTTTAATTCCTAAAATCTTAAGAACCCAATTTGTTTTTTTATATATCCCTATGATAGGAAATGAAAGAAAAGATCGAGCTTAAGCCGATTCCATTGCAGAATTTTAATTCCTAACGCTTTATAAGATTATATTTTTGGAAAAAGGGCAGTTGCTGTTGCACCAAGGAGATATACACGCATAAATAAACACGTCATTATAACATGATTACCTCTGCGTCCTTTTTCCTTTCACAAAGCTCAATTTGAATGCCCCTTTTTGAATTACCTTTGCGTATGACACATACATTTCGCTTTGTTTTTTATTCCTAAAACCTTTAAGAACGCAATTTGATTTATTTTTGTATCCCTATGATAGGAAATGAAAGACAAGATCGAGCTTAAGCCGATTCCATTGTGGAAAGAAAAGAGGCTCTCCCTTTCCCACCCGATACGTCAAAACCAATTGACCAACCTTAAGCTTTAAGACTATTTTTCTTCTTCTGAAATAGGGCAGTTGTTGTTGCAATATTTTTCTTCTTCTGAAATAGGGCAGTTGTTGTTGCACTAAGGAGATATATACAAATAAATAAACCCATCCTTATAACAAGATTACCCCTGCCGTTGTTTTTTCCTTTCACAAAGCTCAATTTAAATTGCATAATTTTTTAATTGTATGAAAACTTTTTAAAACGTGAATGCAAATTTTTACAAAAAATATGTACATTTTTATGCATGATGTTTTTTTAAAATTCAATGAGGAGTTTTAAACACGCCAACACCTTTAATAATATGAACTTTTTTGAACATGTATAAATACTTTAAAAAACATTTTAACATTTCCTTAACAGTGTGAACACTTTTTGAAACCCCGTTAACATTTTTAAATACATGAACACCTTTTCAAATTATTTGAACATTTTTGTATAATGCACGGACACTTTGATAAATTATCTGAACAACTTTTAAACACATGAATAGTTCATAAAAAATAATACTTGAACACGTTTCAAAAGTATACCTTTTTAAAACATGTGAAACTTTATGAAAACAAGTGTTTATGTATCTCCATAGCATATTTTCTACTTATGGGGTATATTCACCCTTTGTTAAGTGTAGCTCGAATGGTTAGGTTGAATGTGGTGAAACCAGCCACTAAGGTTCATGTCCTTAACTTGGCACTGGTGTTCGCAATTTCTAGGAAGTGCTTATATGAGTAGGGTGTGCGTGAATGCGTTTATAAACGTAAGTGTATTTGCGTGTATGTCAGCATCGATGATTGTATGTGTTAAAAGAAAAAAACAAACGTGAAGTGCATGTTGTTTTTGCTAAACGTGGGCACTCGTTGTTACCTGATTAAACGGACGAGTTTTTTTTCCAAGTGGAAATTGAACAGACGAGCTGAACGCATGTTGAGGAAAATGAATGCTTCCTGGGCCAGCCCATGTGAGTGAGTCGATGACAAGACTTGCTACAAGCGATATATAGACACAGGTAACACCCTGCTACCGGCGAATCCTATTTGGCGCTGCAGGCATCGGTTAGTACTATTTCTGCAAACCAGCGCCTGAAGCCGCAAGGATTCGAACCGGTGACCTACTGGTGGAGGGCACGCCGCACTAACCACCAGACCACCTTCACCCCTTCCCGGTGCTCCACGTGGTACAGGTGCTAAGGCTGCCATGTAGACGAAAAAACTGATGTGGCAAGGTAATTAAGAGGAGAGAGATGAGTGAGGCAACCCCAGGAAGAAACAATGCTAAGCACGTGAACCTAGGCAAAACAATTAAATAAAAGAAATCCACCAATTCATGAAGAAGTTTAGTTGTTAAATCATTAAATGAAGGAAGCTTAGCAGCAATAAGTTAAGCACCTATGCATTGGGAGCTTTAATTGCTAAAGCCTTTAATGTGCTTAGAACCTCATCTAAGCACCTGTGCATTGGAAGATGCCTTATGTGCTTAGTTACATTTCTCTACTCTTTACCTTCTTATGTCTTTTCTCCTTTTTTCTATTCTCCATTTTCTACTTTGTTTTTTGTTCTTCTTTTATATTCAATTTTTTATTACATTTTTTGAACTTTTCTCGAGTTCATGAATTATTTTTCATTTTTTGTGAACATTTTTTGAATTCATGGACTTTTTTCAAATTCGACGAACTGTTTTTCAAAAGTCGATGAACTTTTTTTACAAAAAATGATGAACTTTTTTTTAAAATTTGATGATCTTTCTTTAAAATTCAATGAACTTTTTTCAAAAATTGAGGAACTTTTTTTGCAAAAACTTCATCGAATTTGAAAAAAGTTCATTGAATTTGGAAATTTTTATTGATCTCATCATATTTGAAAAAAGTTCATTGATTTGAAAAAGAGTTCATCGAATAAAAAAAAATCACAATTTTAAAATAAAGTTCATTAAATCTGAAAAAGTTCATCATTTTTTTAAATTCGTGCATTTAAGAAAAATAACAAGAATATAAAAAAAATTCCGCGAACTAAAGAGAATAAATAGAGAAAAGGAAGTATGTTGACACATTAGACCGAGGGTGGCCTAGTGGTTACAGCTATATGCCCGGACTCGAGAGGTCTAGAGTTTGAAACCGGCGGGCGTTTCTTTTTCACCTTTTTTTAAGTTTAACAGAAAAAAATTAAATGGGCTGGCCCGTGAAGGAGGCGCTGTAGGCGCCGGTAAGCGCCACTTAGGAGCTTCCCCTTGCTACCATGTTGGTCTCGTTGTGGTTCGTGTTAGTCTCGGTCGTATGCGCAGTTGCGTCAATAATCTCGGTTGGGCTCACAAGTGGGGGTCGAGGGCTGGGCCGTTTGCGGCCTGCCTAACCCGCATACACACAGGGCTTGGAAGGGGCCAGGCCTCGTGAACGACCGGAATGAGTAGGGAATTCAAACATACTTGTCATTGGACGGAGATCGGGATAACTGGAATCCCTGTAAAAAAAGGATAACTGGAATCCTCTCTGATGTCGACTTGTTCAATGTAGATGCACGGTCACAAACTCCAAAGCACACCATTTGCAAGAAACAAGATTTTGGGGACTAAAACAACCAACACCCACTTCTTAGTGCATCACGTCTCTAGCCTTGTGCCACACGAGCTCCTTCTGTGCCTCTTTCACAAGAGAAGCTAGAGGCCTGGCAGGCATCTTGCCATGGTTGCCACTCATGAACATGCGTTCATCCACACCCGACATGGTCTCAAGAGCCTTGGAGAGTACCTTGTGGAAGTTATTTTGTTGAACTCAGTGGTGGAGCTCGGCTTGAGGTGAACCATTGATATGAACACATGAACTACAAGTTTCGAAATTATCCAGCCTTGAGTGGTAGCATCCTTGCTCACAGTGGCAGAGCTTCATGGGGGCCAAAGGGGGCCATTGCCCCCCTACTCTAAGAAAACTACCTCTAATTATTAGGGTTGAATATCAATTATTTCTTGAAATTCATGCATAACTTACCTTCTTCGTCCCCCTCAACCCTGATTTAGCCCCCTCAAGAATATTCATCAAGCTCCGCCACTGCTTGCTCTTTTCTACTATCTTCTTGAGTTTGTTCACCACTGCTACATGCACATGATCAGAGATCGCACCACTAAAATCCTCTACACTGATCTTCTTTCATATCGCCACCATGACGGATAGCATGGCAGCCAACATTTTGCTCTCTTCTTCATTTCCCCCAGTCCTTTCTTCCTCGCTAGATAATATTTGACTAACCACCTAGAACAATACTTTCAGCACAAATGGACTATTAGCAATGTTATAACCATAGTATAATATTTTGCGAGGCTTAATCATATCACATACGATTCTGATACATATACATGGGCGGAGCTAGATGAGTATGTGGGTGTACAGATGTACACCCATTATTTCTATTTTAAACAAAGTATATAGGTCCATCTGTTAAACCATATGGTCTAGCAAATATATGATTTAACTTGTACATGGATGCTCCAAAAACGAATATATCTGAAGCAATTCCTTAGTTACGATAAAATTTGTACTCTAGAATTTTCTACATATATGCTTTCCTAATCATATAGTACAACCACTATTACAATATTTGTCAAACCATATGTTCTAGAGATATATCTAACATAGATAGCTGTAAACTATATAATTTACATAAGTATCAAACACTATTGAGAAAAACCATTTTTGTTACAAAGTACAAATTGAATTCAGCGCAACGCATTAGTATTTTTCAGTAATATATATTACAAATATATAATAAAATAAATAATACAACTAATAGTTAACTTTGTATGTTGTTAAGTATGCCAAATAAATAATAAAACTATAGTTCTTAACACGGTAGGATGACAAGTATATAATTTTAGTATAAAATACTGGGTGTACATCTGTACACCCATGGAGTTATTTTAATCGACACTATAGTGAAAGTCGGATGTTGCATATGCTAAGGTTCTGTTGCAATTCATATTTGACATCAGTATCTCATTTTTCTTTTATCTTTTTCTTTCATGTTGGTATATCCCCTCTTTTCTAACATTTGGAGTACACTCTTATTTCTGTTTCAAGGTGCACCTACAATTTATCCACAAGTATTAACAATAAACCAAGTATGTAATATACTAATATATATATGTTTTAAGCCACTATTAACTTCATATGGAAGCCCCATGTTATAAAGCATAATTTTAGATTAGCTAACTGGATTCGAAATACATACCAACTTCCATAGTTTCTTGATTCTGATTTATAATTGTTGTTTTTATATAATAAATAAGACAATTAACTATCTCAGTCAGGAAATCTGTAGGCAAGATACAACATGTACATTTATAATTTCTTCACGCTGCACAATACACTTCCTAAGGGAAAAACATGTTTATGTCTTTTTGTTAAGTAAGTATATATATATATATATATATATATATATATATATATATATATATATATATATATATATATATATATATTCTTTTGTTGACTGGAAAAAGATGAGTGAGTTAAATACCAAATATCAGTACTCATGTCTTATCATTAGAATTTGCAGTTAAACATAAACATAGTATTACAATATATTCATGTGCGAACTATTTTGATTTTTTATTCCAATCCTTCTTCCCTTGAGCGAAAAGCAGTCTGCACTTCCATGTGGCCCTATTTTATTCTTCAGTTCAACATTGTTAAGTCTATAAGATTCAACGTTTGAGTACGAGTGAGTTTCTATGTGTTGGAAATATGTCCTAGAGGCAATAATAAAGTGGTTATTATTATATTTCCTTGTTCATGATAATCGTTTATTATCCATGCTATAATTGTATTGATTGGAAACTCAAATACATGTGTGGATACATAGACAACAACATCTTCCTAGTGAGCCTCTACTGGACTAGCTCGTTGATCAAAGATGGCTATAGTTTCCTAGCCATAGACATGAGTTGTCATTTGATAACGAGATCACATCGTTAGGATAATGATGTGATGGAGAAGACCCAAACTATGAATGTAGCATATGATCATATCAAGCTTATTGCTATCATTTTCTGTATGTCAAGTATCTGTTCCTATGGCCATGAGATCATGCAACTCACTGAAACCAAAGGAGTACCTTGTGTATATCAAACTTCGCAACGTAATTGGGTGACTATAAAGATGCTCTGCAGGTATCTCCGAGGGTGTCTGTTGAGTTGGCATGGATCGAGAATGAGATTTGTCACTTCATATGAAACAGAGAGGTATCTCAGGGCCCACTCGGTAATACAACATCACAATGAGCTTGCAAGCAATGTGACTAGAGAGTTAGTCATGGGATGTCGTATTATGGAACGAGTAAAGAGACTTGCCGGTAACGAGATTGAACTAGGTATGGAGATACCGACGATCGAATCTCGGGCAAGTAACATACCGATGGACAAAGGGAACTACATACGGGATTAGCTGAATCCTTGACATCGTGGTTCAACCGATGAAAGATCTTCGTGGAATATGTAGGAACCAATATGGGCATCCAGGTTCCACTATTGGTTATTGACCGGAGAGGTGTCTTGGTCATGTCTACATTATTCTCGAACCCGTACATAGGGTCCGCACGCTTAACGTTCGGTGACGGTAGAGTAGTATTGGGATATTCATGTTAGTGACCGGATGTTATTTGGAGTCCCAGATGAGATCGCAGACGTCACGATGAGCTCTGGAATGGTCCGGAGGTAAAGATTTATACATGGGAAGTCATATGTTGGCTATCAAAAAAGTTTCAGGTTTTATCTGTATTGTACCAGGAAGCTTTCGGAAGGTTCGGAAGGTTCTAGAAGGTTCTGAAGGATTTCGGAAGGGTCCCTCCAGCACCTAGGGCGTGCATGGCCTGTAGGGGGGCGTCCTAGCCTTATTGGGCCAGGCGTACCAACCCCCTAAGGCCCATCTGCCTAGGGGAAGGAAAATCCTAAGGGGGAGGGCCCTCCACTTGGCTTGGAGGGCACTCCTTCCCCTTTGGCCGCCTCCACTCCTTGGAGGAGGGGCTAGGGCTGCGCCCCCAGCCCTCCAACACCCCTATATATAATGGGGAGGAGGCGCAAGGGCTGGACACAACAATTCCCATGCCCTACGGCCTCCTCTCTCTCCCATTCTTTCTCGTTTATAGTTCCGGAGGCGCTTGGCGAAGCCCTGCTGGGATTGCTCCACCACCACACCGTCGTGCTGGTTGAGATCCCATCTACTTCTCCTCCCTCGCTTGCTGGATTAGGAGGAGGAGACGTCATCGAGCCGTACGTGTGCTGAACGCGGAGGTGTCGTCCGTTCGGCGCTAGATCGGATTGGATCGTGATCGGATCGCAAAGAGTACGACTACATCAACCGCGTTTCTTAATGCTTCCGCTTAGCAATCTACAAGGGTATATGGATCCAATCTCTCCCCTCGTAGAAGTTCATCTCCTAGATTGGTCTTGGTGAGCGTAGATTTTTTCCCATGCAACGTTCCCCAACACAATGCCCTTTCTGAACTCGGTCTAAGCTAACAATACCTTTTATGACAACAATTGTTTCAATGCTCACCAACCTCACAACCAAGTAGTAACTAAAATACATGACTGTATCTACCATGTATTCATGCAGTTCAAATGGAAATATCAATATTCCATCAAGTTTTTATTTGATGCCAACTTCGCTTCTTTCCGTTTCAAGCATTTTATTCTTCTTTTGAGTAGTTTATAAAAAATATGGTAGTTAAAAGTCCCGCAACAACGCACGGGGTATCACCTAATATATATGGTTGTTAAAAGTCCCGCGGCAACACCCTACTACCGACAGGTCTCCTTCTATTCTGCAGAGCCTTGTTGGTCTCGATCGTATGCCCAGTAGCGTAAAAAACCCTCGGTTGGGTTCCCAACTGGGGGTTGAGGGTTGGGGACCTCCTATCGGGCGCTTTAAGCACCGGTTAAGGTTGGTGGCGCTCGTATAAAAATAGCAATTCTGATTGTTGCATGGAAGACAGCGTGGCACCAAAACCACTTGACCAGTATAAATTATTCTAAGAAAAGTTCACGAATTGAAAAAAAGTTCATAAATTTCGAAAAATGTTCATTTATTTAAAGAAAAAGTTCATTTATTTGAAAAAAATCATCGAATTTTAAAAAATTTCATCAAATTAAAAAAATCATTGATTTGAAAAAAGTTCATCGAATTTGGAAAAACGTTCATCAAATTTGAAAATTATTTCATCAAATTTATTTAAAAAAGTCTACAAATCTGAAAAAAACATCATTTTTTTTAAAAAAGTTCACTAATTTGAAAAAAATTCACAGATTTTGAAAAAGGTTCATCGATGTTGAAGAAAAATCTTTAATTTGAAAAGAATCCGCGCATTGAAGAAAAAGGAAAAAAAAGGGAGAAAGAAAAAGAAAAACTGAATAAAAATGTCTGGAAAAAACATCGTGCTAATATAGAAAAAAACCCAAATGGGTGATTTGTCCTAGTGGTTAGCGGGCTTCCCTTCCAATGGTTAATTGCAAGTTCAAAGCTTGCCGCCTACACCTTTTGCAAGAGTTTATAGAAATAAAATGGGCCGGCCCAAGTAAGAGCGCCTTCAAGGCTAGTTAACAAAATGCACTTTAACGAACGCTGAAGGAGCCGAATAGGAAATGAGTGAGGGTTGGCTGTCTTCCTAACCCGCACCACGCTTATTCTGTCGCATCGTGGTCTATAAGGATTTTTGAAAAGTCTTTGGATTGAATCCTTTTGTTCCTTCTCTACTATCAGGGCTATTTCATTATGCAATACCTTGATTCGATGTATGATAGCTCTTGGAACGTTCTGACACGTCTCCGTGCTAAAACGTTACAGATGCCTTCGTCTTGAGCGGAAAGCCCCAGTGCTTCTGTGTCACAGCAATTCGGGATCTTGTTCTTAATAAACGAAAATCGCATCCAAAACTGTGGAACTGTTTCGTTGGGCTTTTGCATGACATGATCGAGATCCCCAGGCATTTATCGACCCTAAACTATTGGGACGATACGCAATGTGGGCGGTGGGTGGGACCAAAATTTTGATTCTAGCTGATTCAATGCCGGTTTCCTGGGAAGATACTCGCGAGGTTGGGTGATTGGGTTAACCGCGTTATCTGGATGCGAGTTTGGATATGAGCTCCAGCCTCCAGGCTTGGCCCATCTGATCACAATCGTATCTATTCGAGTGCTGAACCGTTTCTTGGGCGGAGACCCGTATGGGTGTCTTCGGCTACATCCGAAGTCTCCGCCAAGGGTCCAATCGCCAGTTCTATTTCGTCGGATTTTCAGTTCTAACGACGAGCAGGTGCTCCAAGGTGCTCCTGGGCTTCGGTTGAACCGAGGCCTTGTGTTTCCGACGTAAGGGGTACATCGTCATGGATCTGATCATCAAGCGACATCTCATCGCTCCTTCGTGACCACACATCGGGACCTGCATGGGCCACAAATGTCGGTGCTAAAACCGGCAGATCTCGGATAGGGGGTCTTGAGCTTGTGATCTTGGCATTATGGTAACAGGACAAAGGGGGACACGATAGTTTACCCAAGTTCAGGCACTCTCTAAGAGGTAAAACTCTACGTCATGCTTGTTTTGTATTGATTGTGGGGTACACAGTACAGGATGATCTACCTCGAGATCGTATAAATAAGCTTTAGTCTAAAAACCTTGCCTCTACAGACTAAACCCCTCGGCTTATGTAGGCACCGGGGTATCTAGACTTACAAGTATGTCAACTACAACTAGGGATAACATGCTGATCATTTAAATACGCCTTGAAGTGTACGCCAAGTCTTCATAGCATTACATCTTGAGTACGCTGCGGGCCAGGGCATGCGTGGCCCATTCTTCGGTCGTCGGCTCTGCCCAACAATGGCGGGCCGACGTGGTGTAGACCCACTAATTTAGGACACCGTCATCAGGTGCTTCAGATCTATGAGGAGTTCAACGGTGATAATTGTGGTTCCAGGGCGCTGGTCCTTAGAGGCATGTGCACGAAGACTTTTCGGTTGTCTTCACAAGGTCAAGCCAGCTCAGGTAGGGGAGCGGCGATAGCGGCGCATCACCTGCTCGTTCTGAAGGCAATAGTGGTTGTTGATGGTCTGGGAATCTCAATGTATTTTTTGTTATATTTGAGATGTTTTGTATTTTCGATGAATTTTTTAAATAAATCGGATCCTTTTCTTTCCCGAGAAAATGAGAACTTGCTCCACGCAGGAGATATTTCTCTTCTACCATTAATGTGGCTTGCAACTACAACCGCACAGATTTGTGGAAAGTGACACTTGCGAGAGCTGACAAGCTAGGTGGCGGAACTACTTGAATTGTACCCACGTGGTTGTGAGTAGTGCATGCAACTGACTTCCGGTCTGTGGAAAATGCATGGAAGCTTGTAGATTTCCACAAGGAAGAGAAGAAAAGTTATGCCAACATAACATGTGAGACGCCGCGTCCGTCCCTCCCATCTCTATATAAACTCATCATCCGCGAAAGAGCAGTTCCCATCCCATCCAGTTTCAGCTAGCAACACGTCACAAACACACAAACTAGCTATAGCAGGTTGTCACTGATCATGACGATGGCCGCACGCCTGATGCTGGTGGCGGCGCTGCTGTGCGCGGCGGCCGCGGCCGCCACGGCGCAGCAGGCGACCAACGTGCGGGCGACGTACCACTACTACCGGCCGGCGCAGAACAACTGGGACCTGGGCGCGCCCGCGGTGAGCGCCTACTGCGCGACCTGGGACGCCAGCAAGCCGCTGTCGTGGCGGTCCAAGTACGGGTGGACGGCGTTCTGCGGCCCCGCCGGCGCCCACGGGCAGGCGGCGTGCGGCAAGTGCCTCCGGGTGACGAACCCGGCGACGGGGGCGCAGATCACGGCGAGGATCGTCGACCAGTGCGCCAACGGCGGGCTGGACCTGGACTGGGACACCGTCTTCACCAAGATCGACACCAACGGGATCGGGTACCAGCAGGGCCACCTCAACGTCAACTACCAGTTCGTCGACTGCCGCGACTAGATTATGTATCCGTCGATCAAAGGCTAGCTTGCTATGATAAGAATAAGAGGCTAGCTTAGCTACGAGTGAGCTCAGACTGGTCGATGCTGTTGAATAAAAGCTAGCACGTGATGCTGCATTGTATACGTGTATACAATACGTACATGGAATGAAATAAAGTGGATCAAATCAAACGGGTTATATATTCATGTGTGGATTTTACTACGAGTTTATTATGAACCAGTTCATATTTTGGATTTGCTAATTCTCATCTATATGAAAACTAACAGTCTCATTTAACTACTACTAGTCTCTCTGTTCCATAATTTTTGTCGTGGTGCCATAATTGTTGTCGTTAAACTAAAACCACGATAAGAATTATGAAACGGGGAGCAGATCATTTGATTATCAAACGAAAATGGGCAAGCATTTTCCCCATAAAACGAAATGGTGTAGGAGCTAGATGAGAATTCTTTAATCTCGTCTAGACGAGAGCTAGCAACATCGTTAATATTTCTCGTCTTTCTCTGCGCTCCTAAGAAACAGAGGCAGCCGGGTAAAAGCAGTAGTACGTCCAAATCACGTACGTGCACCGATTGCACGACTAGTTGGTCAAATTTCTGAAGCTTACGCAGAATTCAAGTAGTAGTAACAACGGAAACAGCCAGTCGTACAGTTTGGAGCAGTATTGTTTAGACCACACGCCAGTCGTTCATACAGACCGCCGATTCCTTTCATAACAAACTAATCCTGAAGCGTGGAATCGTCAGGTCCGAGAAGCCGGCTTGGGGTTGGGGGAATGCACTAGACCCGTACGTCATCTTCTTCTGGATGCATGTGGGACGGGTCAAGCTTTCCGGCCCGTCTCTATCCAAGCCAAAATCCAGCCGATATTTTTCTGGATGCTACTGCGTATTTGCTGTTGGAATTCCACGGCGTGGCCTCAAAAATCTTGGCGTGATTGATGGCCCCAGGCGTGTAAGGGTGTCATCCTGCTTCAAGATATTGCGGTGGAATTTTGGCGCGCATGCATCGACCTCGATCCGTCGCGTTCCAGGTCCAGTCCGATCGAGCATTAATTAACAGCAGCCTTCTTGTGGAATAAGCGTAGAGCAATTTTCGATAAGATCACGAGCACCGCAATATATTTGGTGTCGTAAGAATTGGCCTTGTCCGGAAATACATGCATGAAGGACGCCTTTTGGAACCTAATCGATCCAGCTTTTTTTTAACGTTTACCGCATATTGTACGGTTTCCTTTTGCTGGTACTGTAAAATCGAGAGTGAATTTGTATTTTATGTTTCAAATAATGCTACACCTAGGTAAACCTAGGTATAATAAACTTAAATAACCAGTGCGTAACAGTAATTACTCCCTCCGTCCGAAAATACTTGTCATCAAAATTGATAAAAAAGGGATGTATCTAGAACTAAAATACATCTAGATACATCCCCTTTTATCCATTTTGATGACAAGTATTTCCGGATGGAGGGAGTACGTAGGAGGTGTACGTAAGTGTAGCATTGTCCTTTATGTTTTCAAGTAACTGGCAGGGGAGGGGCTCTGGGAAGAGAATTCACTAGTTTATAATGAAACTGGTTGAAAATTGATACATTTGCGACAAAAGCACACGCTAGCGCCGAGGCTGCACATCAACCGAGTCGACAACACCGACACCTAAGTGATAAGGATGACACTGGTTTCGGAGCCCCCGCTCTGACGTCCACACTGACCCGAGCCCCTAGAAACGAAAGCCAACATCCTCTCATGTGTGATCTACGGAGCTGCCGCTTTGACTTCCATGTCAGCCCCAAGGTCGTGAACCAGCCTAGTCGATGACAATGCCGCCTAAGCGACCAAAGCCAACACCACAGGCAAGAGACTCCATCCCCGCTGCCGTGGAGGACCCCACAACCCACACAGGGCTAGTTGCGGTCGCTTTTGTGCACATGTAGTTGAAGTCGGGTTATAATCCTTGCAGTTGCATGTCTAGTGGTGGACATGCAACTGGCTAGACAGGCCCCTCCCGACCACAGTTGCAGTCACTCTCTACCCATGAAGTTGCAATCGGATTACAACACTTGCAGTTGCATGCTTATTGGTGGACATGCAACTGGCCCAACAACACCAATTTCGACCACCAGTTTGCAGTCTTTTTGTATCCACTGCAGTAGCAATTGGGTTACAACATTTGCAGTTGCATGTCCTTTGCAGTTGCATGTCTAGTGGTGGACAAGCACCTGACCCGGGAACCCTCCTCCCGATCCCAGTTGCAGTCGGGTTACAACGCATGCAATTGCGGTCGGGTTGCAGTGCATGTAGTTGCATGTCTGGTGGTAGACATGCAACTGCAGCTGATGAACTCCTTCCCGTATCCAGTTGCAATTTGGTTATAATGCTGGCAGTTGCATGTCTACTGATGGACATGCAACTGGCCCGGAAACCCCTACCCCTCCCGACCCTAGTTTTACTTTATGCCCATGCAGTTATTGTCGGGTTAAAATACTTGCAGTTGCAACTCTAGTGATTGACATGCAACTGATCGACAATCCTTCCAGCCCCAGTTGTTGTGGCGTTGGGCCATGCAGTTGCAGTTGCATGTCTAGTGATGGATATGCAACTTGTTGACAACCCTCTCCTAGCCCGGGTGCAGTCGCATCATAGGCCAAACTGTTTGTAGCCAGGTTGCAACACTTGAAAGTAATATTCCTAGTGGTGGACATGAAACTAGACGACAAACCCTCCTACTTTTAGTTGTTGTCGCTTTGTGACAAGTGTAGTTGCAGTTAGGTTGTAATTGCTGGAGAAGTGCCATGCACAACTCGGATAGTAGGATTAATAGAATCATTCAATAAGAAAAAGAAATGGTAAGGTTGACCCTGCCCAGTTGCATGTATGTTGTGTCGGTTGCAATTTTTAAGATGTTGCGCACCTTTGAAAGTGTGAAGCTTCTATGCAAAAACAGTGTATCCCATGAAATTTCCCTCCATAAGAAAACAATAGGTATACGCGTTGATGACAAACTTTATGGTTTGGAACCTGTCGAGGGACGTAGTCTTCTTGGTGTTGTCTGCCTACTATGAGGAGTGGGAGAGCTAATATTGTTAAAATATTCAACCGTTTAGTACATCATCTACCCCTGGCGATACATGGGATTCAGTTTGGAAACTGCAATGAATGTCCTGCTAAGATAAAAATATTTATTTGGAGAGCCCTTCATAGTTTTATACCGTGTCGTGTTATCTTGACAGCAAAGCACCGATTGTCTAGCTTGCAACCAAGGGCCAGAAAACATCATAGACTTACTGTTTCAATGCCCTATGGCTGTGGAAGTTTGGATGTTGTTGGGAGTTTATGATGTTGTTAAGGGGGCATGCCAGGTTGACCGATCAAGAGAAGTAGTTCTTGAGCAGCTTCTGTGCCTCCTAGATTCGGATGTACATGTACTCCGCCTACGAAATCTGAGAGAGACTATTGCATCCATTGAAACGTTATTCTCTCAATGGACCACTTGTTGATTCAAACAAATGTTATGGTTTTGTGTAAAAAGTGTGTGACGGACCAAAATCATCTCCCTTTAATAGCAGTATATAGACATCCAAATGTCAGCCACGAGCTGCACACCATCTAGTAATCGGTCTGATTGAACAATTGATCTATCTCTCATCGAACCATGCATGCATCCATGGATTTACTCTATTTTCTAGTTGCTAAACATTTTTTTGTGGGAAAACTTCTAGTTTATTCATCAACTGTCAAGATAGTACAAAGAACACTAGAAAAAGTATACATTCAGGTCCGTAGACCACCTAGCTAAAGGAAATATGCCCTAGAGGCAATAATAAAGTTGTTATTTATATTTCCTTATATCATGATAAATTTTTATTATTCATGCTAGAATTGTATTAACCGGAAACTTAGTACATGTGTGAATACATAGACAAATAGAGTGTCACTAGTATGCCTCTACTTGACTAGCTCGTTGAATCAAAGATGGTTAAGTTTCCTAGCCATAGACATGAGTTGTCATTTGATTAACGGGATCACATCATTAGAGAATGATGTGATTGACTTGACCCATTCCGTTAGCTCAGCAGTTGATCGGTTAGTTTATTGGTATTGCTTTCTTCAAGACTTATACATGTTCCTATGACTATGAGGTTATGCAACTCCCGACTACCGGAGGAACACTTAGTGTGCTATCAAACGTCACAACGTAACTGGGTGATTATAAAGATGCTCTACAGGTGTCTCCGATGGTGTTTGTTGGGTTGGCATAGATCGAGATTAGGATTTGTCACTCCGTGTTACGGAGAGGTATCTCTGGGCCCTCTCGGTAATGCACATCACTATGAGCCTTGCAAGCAATGTGACTAATGAGTTAGTTGCGGGATGATGCATTACGGAACGAGTAAAGAGACTTGCCAGTAACGAGAATGAACTAGGTATTGAGATACCGACAATCGAATCTCGGGCAAGTAACATACCGATGACAAAGGGAACAACGTATGTTGTTATGCGCTTTGACCGATAAAGATCTTCGTAGAATATGTAGGAACCAATATGAGCATCCATGTTCCGCTATTGGTTATTGACCGTAGATGAGTCTCGGTCATGTCTACATAGTTCTCGAACCCGTAGGGTCCGCACGCTTAACGTTCGGTGACGATCGGTATTATGAGTTTATGTATTTTGATGTACCAAAGATTGTTCGGAGACCCGGATGTGATCACGGACATGACGAGGAGTCTTGAAATGGTTGAGATATAAAGATCGATAGATTGGATGGCTATGTTTGGACATCGGAATGGTTCCGGATGAGTTCGGGCATTTACCAGAGTACCGGGAGGTTACCGGAACCCCCGGGGGAGTATATGGGCCTTATTGGGCCTTAGTGGGAGAGAGGAGGAGGCGGCCAAGGAGGGGGCGCCCCCCCAAAGCCCAATCCGAATTGGGTGGGGGTCCGGCCCCCCTTTCCTTCCTCCCTCTCTCCTCCTTCCTTCCTCTCCTACTCCAACTAGGGAAGGGGGGAATCCTACTCCCGGTGGGAGTAGGACTCCCCTAGGGCGCGCCATAGAGAGGGCCGGCCCCTCCCCTCCTCCACTCCTTTATATACGGGGGAGGGGGGCACCCCATAGACACACAAGTTGATTGTTTAGCCATGTGCGGTGCCCCCTCCACAGATTTCCACCTCGGTCATATCGTTGTAGTGCTTAGGCGAAGCCCTGCGTCGGTAACTTCATCATCACCGTCATAACGCCGTCGTGTTGACGAAGCTCTCCCTCGACACTCAGTTAGATCTAGAGTTCGTGGGACGTCATCGAGCTGAACGTGTGCAGATCGCGGAGGTGCCGTACTTTCGGTACTAGGATCGGTCGGATCATGAAGACGTACGACTACATCAACCGGTTTGTCATAACGCTTCCGCTTTCGGTCTATGAGGGTACGTGGACAACACTCTTGAAGGAAATATGCCCTACATGCAATAATAAAGTTATTATTTATTTCCTTATTTCATGATAAATGTTTATTATTCATGCTAGAATTGTATTAACTGGAAACTTATTACATAGGTGAATACATAGGAAAAACAAAGTGTCCCTAGTATGCCTCTACTTGACTAGCTCGTTTATCAAAGATGGTTATGTTTCCTAACCATAGACATGTGTTGTCATTTGATGAACGGGATCACATCATTAGGAGAATGATGTGATGGACAAGACCCATTCGTTAGCTTAGCATTATGATCGTTATAGTTTCATTACTACTGCTTTCTTCATGACTTATACATGTTCCTCAGACTATGAGATTATGCAACTCCCGAATACCGGAGGAACACCTTGTGTGCTATCAAACGTCACAACGTAACTGGGTGATTATAAAGATGCTCTACAGGTGTCTCCGATGGTGTTTGTTGAGTTGGCATAGATCGAGATTAGGATTTGTCACTCCATGTATCGGAGAGGTATCTCTGGGCCCTCTCGGTAATGCACATCACTATAAGCCTTGCAAGCATTGTGACTAATGAGTTAGTTGCGGGATGATGCATTACGGAACGAGTAAAGAGAATTACCGGTAACGAGATTGAACTAGGTATGAGGATACCGACGATCGAATCTCGGGCAAGTAACATACCGATGACAAAGGGAACAACGTATGTTGTTATGCGGTTTGACCGATAAAGATCTTCGTAGAATATGTAGGAGCCAATATGAGCATCCAGGTTCCGCTATTGGTTATTGACCGGAGATGTGTCTCGGTCATGTCTACATAGTTCTCGAACCCGTAGGGTCCGCATGCTTAACGTTCGATATGATTTGTATTATGAGTTATGTGATTTGATAACCAAAGTTTGTTCAAAGTCCCGGATGAGATCAGGGCCATGACGAGGAGTCTCGAAATGGTCGAGAGGTAAAGATCGATATATTGGAAGGCTATATTCGGACATCGGAAAGGTTTCGAGTGATTCGGGTATTTTTCGGAGTACCGAAGAGTTACGGGAATTCGCCGGGAGAAGTATTGGGCCTTATTGGGCCATACGGGAATAGAGGAGGCAGGCCAAAGGGAAGGAGGCGCCCCCCCATGGGTCCGTATTGGACTAGGGGAAAGGGGGCGGCGCCCCCCCGCCCTTTCCTACTCCCTCTCTCTTTCCCTCTTTCTTCTCTCCTACTCCGGAAAGGAAAAGGGAAATCCTACTAGGACTTGGGAGTCCTAGTAGGACTCCCCACACTTGGCGCGCCCCCTCTAGGGCCGGCCTCCTCCTCCTCCCTCCTTTATATACGTGGGCAGGGGACACCCCAAAGGCACAACAGAAAATCTCTTAGCCGTGTCCGGTGCCCCCTCCACAGTTACGCACCTCGGTCATATCATCGTAGTGCTTAGTCGAAGCATTGCACAGGTAATTTCATCATCACTGTCGCCACGCCGTCGTGCTGACGGAACTCTCCCTCGGCCTCAACTGGATCAAGAGTACGAGGGATGTCATCGAGCTGCACGTGTGCTGAACGCGGAGGTGCCGTACGTTCGGTGCTAGGATCGGTCGGATCGTGAAGACGTACGACTACATCAACTGCGTTGATAAAACGCTTCTGCTTTCGGTCTACGAGGGTACGTGGACACACTCTCCCGCTCGTTGCTATGCATCACCTAGATGGATCTTGCGTGTGCGTAGGATTTTCTTTTTGAAATTACCGTGTTCCCCAACTGTGGTATGAGAGCCAGGTCTATACGTAGATGTTATATGCATGAGTAGAACACAAAGAGTTGTGGGCGATAATAGTCATACTGCTTAGCAGCATGTCATACTTTGATTCGGCCGTATTGTTGGATGAAGCGGCCCGGACCGACATTACGCGTACACTTACACGAGACTGGTCCTACCGACGTCCTTTGCACACAGGTGGCTGGCGGGTGTCAGTTTCTCCAACTTTAGTTGAATCGAGTGTGACGACGCCCGGTCCTTGTTGAAGGTTAAAACAGCACACTTGACGAAAAATCGTTGTGGTTTTGATGCGTAGGTAAGAACAGTTCTTGCTCAGCTTGTAGCAGCCACGTGAAACTTGCAACAACAAAGTAGAGGACGTCTAACTTGTTTTTGCAGGGCATGTTGTGATGTGATATGGTCAAGACATGATGCTAAATTTTATTGTATGAGATGATCATGTTTTGTAACTGAGTTATCGGCAACTGGCAGGAGCCATATGGTTGTCGCTTTATTGTATGCAATGGAATCGCCCTGTAATTGTTTTTACTTTATCACTAAGCGGTAGCAATAGTCGTAGAAGCAATAGTTGGCAAGATGACAACGATGCTACGATAGAGATCAAGGTGTCGCGCCGGTGACGATGGTGATCATGACGATGCTTTGGAGATGGAGATCAAAGGCACAAGATGATGATGGCCATATCATATCACTTATATTGATTGCATGTGATGTTTATCCTTTATGCATCTTATTTTGCTTAGTTCGGCGATAACATTATAAGATGATCTCTCACTAAATTTCAAGGTATAAGTGTTCTCCCTGAGTATGCACTGTTGTGACAGTTCGTTGTGCCGAGACACCATGTGATGATCGGGTGTGATAAGCTCTATGTTCACATACAACGGGTGCAAGCCAGTTTTGCACACGCAGAATACTCGGGTTAAACTTGACGAGCCTAGCATATGCAGATATGGCCTCGGGACACTGGAGACCGAAAGGTCGAGCGTGAATCATATAGTAGATATGATCAACATAGTGATGTTCACCATTGAAAACTACTCCATCTCACGTGATGATTGGACATGGTTTAGTTGATATGGATCACGTGACCATTTAGATGACTAGAGGGATGTCTATCTAAGTGGGAGTTCTTAAGTAATATGCTTAATTGAACTTTAATTTATCATGAACTTAGTACCTGATAGTATTTTGCATGTCTATGTTGTTGTAGATCAATGGCCCGTGCAACTGTTCCTTTGATTTTTAATGCATTTCTAGAGAAAGCTAAGTTGAAAGATGATGGTAGCAACTACACAGACTGGTTCCGTAACTTGAGAATTATCCTCATTGCCGCACAGAAGAATTACATCCTGGAAGCACCGCTAGGTGCCAGGCCTGCTGCAGATGCTGCTGATGACGTTAAGAACGTCTGGCAGAGTAAAGATGATGACTACTTGATAGTTCAGTGTGCCATGCTTTATGGCTTAGAACCAGGACTTCAACGACGTTTTGAACGTCATGGAGCATATGAGATGTTCTAGGAGTTGAAGTTAATATTTCAAGCAAATGCCCGGATTGAGAGATATGAAGTCTCCAGTAAGTTCTACAACTGCAAAATGGAGGAGAATAGTTCTGTCAGTGAACATATACTCAGAATGTCTGGGTACCACAACCACTTGACTCAGCTGGGAGTTAATGTTCCTGATGATAGTGTCATTAACAGAGTTCTTCAATCATTGCCACCAAGCTACAAGAGCTTCGTGATGAACTATAATATGCAAGGGATGGATAAGACAATTCCCGAGCTCTTCGCGTTGCTAAAGGATGCAGAGGTAGAAATCAAGAAGGAGCATCAAGTGTTGATGGTCAACAAGACCACCAGTTTCAAGAAAAAGGATAAAGGGAAGAAGGGGAACTTAAAGAAGAACGGCAAGCAAGTTGCTGCTCAAGTGAAGAAGCCCAAGTCTGGACCTAAGCCTGAGACTAAGTGCTTCTACTGCAAAGGGACTGGTCACTGGAAGCGGAACTGCCCCAAGTATTTGGCGGATAAGAAGGATGGCAAGGTGAACAAAGGTATATGTGATATACATGTTATTGATGTGTACCTTACTAATGCTCGCAGTAGTCACTGGGTATTTGATACTGGTTCTGTTGCTAATATTTGCAACTAGAAACAGGGACTACGGATTAAGCGAAGATTGGCTAAGCACGAGGTGACAATGCGCGTGGGAAATGGTTCCAAAGTCGATGTGATCGCCGTCGGCACGCTACCTCTACATCTACCTTCGGGATTAGTTTTAGACCTGAATAATTTTTATTTGGTGCCAGCGTAAAGCATGAACATTATATCCAGATCTTGTTTGATACGAGACGGTTATTCATTTAAATCAGAGAATAATGGTTGTTCTATTTATATGAGTAATATCTTTTATGGTCATGCACCCTTAAAGAGTGGTCTATTTTTGTTGAATCTCGATAGTAGTGACACACATATTCATAAGATTGAAGCCAAAAGATGCAAAGTTGATAATGATAGTGCAACTTATTTGTGGCACTACCGTTTAGGTCATATTGGTGTAAAGCGCATGAAGAAACTCCATTCTAATGGACTTTTGGAATCACTTGATTATGAATCACTTGGTACTTGCGAACCATGCCTCGTGGGCAAGATGACTAAAATTCCGTTCTCCGGAACAATGGAGCGAGCAACAAATTTATTGGAAATCATACATACTGATGTATGTGGTCCAATGAACATTGAGGCTCGCGGCGGGTATCCTTATTTTCTGACCTTCACAGATGATTTGAGCAGATATGGGTATATCTACTTGATGAAACATAAGTCTGAAACATTTGAAAAGTTCAAAGAATTTCAGAGTCAAGTGGAAAATCATCATAACAAGAAAACAAAGTTTCTACGATCTGATCGTGGAGGAGAATATTTGAGTTACGAGTTTGGTCTTCATTTAAAACAATGCAGAATAGTTTCGCAACTCACGCCACCCGGAACACCACAGCGTAATGGTGTGTCCGAACGTCGTAATCGTACTTTACTAGATATGGTGCAATCTATGACGTCTCTTACTGATTTACCGCTATCGTTTTGGGGTTATGCTTTAGAGACAGCTGCTTTCACGTTAAATAGGGCACCATGTAAATCCGTTGAGACGACACCTTATGAACTGTGGTTTGGCAAGAAACATAAGCTGTCGTTTCTTAAAGTTTGGGGTGGCGATACTTATGTGGAAAAGTTTCAACCTGATAAGCTCGAACCCAAATTGGAGAAGTGCGCCTTCATAGGATACCCAAAAGAAAATGTTGGGTACACCTTCTATCACAGATCCGAAGGCAAGACATTCATTGCTAAGAATGGATCCTTCCTAGAGAAGGAGTTTCTCTCGAAAGAAGTGAGTGGGAGGAAAGTAGAACTTGATGAGGTAATTGTACCTGCTCCCGAATTGGAAAGAAGTTCATCACAGTCTAGTGATGCCTACACCAATTAGTGAGGAAGTTAATGATGATGATCATGAAACTTCAGATCAAGTTACTACTGAACCTCGTAGGTCAGCCAGAGTAAGGTCCGCGCCAGAGTGGTACGGTAATCCTGTTCTGGAGGTCAAGTTACTTGACCATGACGAACCTCCGAAGTATGAGGAAGCGATGATGAGCCCAGATTCCGTGAAATGGCTTGAGGCCATGAAATCTGAGATGGGATCCATGTATGAGAACAAAGTGTGGACTTTGGTTGACTTGCCCGATGATCGGCAAGCCATCGAGAATAAATGGATCTTCAAGAAGAAGACTGACGCTGACGGTAATGTTACTATCTACAAAGCTCGACTTGTTGCAAAAGGTTTTCGACAAGTTCAAGGAGTTGACTACGATGAGACCTTCTCACCTGTAGTGATGCTTAAGTCCGTTCGAATCATGTTAGCAATTGCTGCATTTTATGATTATGAAATTTGGCAAATGGATGTAAAGACTGCATTCCTGAATGGATTTCTGGAAGAAGAGTTGTATATGATGCAACCTGAAGGTTTTATCAATCCAAAGGATGCTAAAAAAGTGTGCAAGCTCCAGCGATCCATTTATGGACTGGTGCAAGCATCTCGGAGTTGGAATAAACGTTTTGATAGTGTGATCAAAGCCTACATTTTTATACAGACTTTTGGAGAAGCTTGTATTTACAAGAAAGTGAGTGGGAGCTATGTACCATTTCTAATATTATATGTGGATGACATATTGTTGATTGGAAATGATATATAATTTCTGGATAGCATAAAAGGATACTCGAATAAGAGTTTTTCAATGAAAGACCTCGGTGAAGCTGCTTATATATTAGGCATCAAGATCTATAGAGATAGATCAAGACACTTAACTGGACTTTCACAAAGCACATACCTTGATAAAGTTTTGAAGAAGTTCAAAATGGATCAAGCAAAGAAAGGGCTCTTGCCTGTGTTACAAGGTGTGTAATTGAGTCAAACTCAATGCCCGACCACTGCAGAAGATAGAGAGAAAATGAAAGTCATTCCCTATGCTTCAGCCATAGGTTCTATCATGTATGCAATGCTGTGTACCATACCTGATGTGTGCCTTGCTATTAGTTTAGCAGGGAGATACCAAAGTAATCCAGGAGTGGATCACTGGACAGCGGTCAAGAACATCCTGAAATACCTAAAAGGACTAAGGATATGTTTCTTGTTTATGGAGGTGACAAAGAGCTCGTCGTAAATGGTTACATTAATGCAAGCTTTGACACTGATCCGGATGACTCTAAGTCACAAACCGGATACGTGTTTATATTGAACGGTGGAGCTGTAAGTTGGTGCAGTTCTAAGCAAAGCGTCGTGGCGGGATCTACGTGTGAAGCGAAGTACATAGCTGCTTCGGAAGCAGGAAATGAAGGAGTCTGGATGAAGGAGTTCATATCCGATCTAGGTGTCATACCTAGTGCATCGGGTCCAATGAAAATCTTTTGTGACAATACTAGTGCAATTGCCTTGGCAAAGGAATCTAGATTTCACAAGAGAACTGTTGGGGATATTATCACTGGGCGTAAACTGGCCAGGTTAACTTCATAAGTAGTTCATCTGTATCTGAAGCCCATGAAGACAGACGGTGACACTTCATGAAGGCCCAGGGCCCAAAGCCGGTTTAAGGCTTGTAGGCACAAACCGGCATTGAGATGTAAACTTGTGTTGTAAGATAGAAGTAGCAGAGACCGAGCCGAACACAATTATGAGCCGGCCTCGGAGTCTGTAAACCGACGGGCGTCAACCCATGTATATAAGGGGACGACCCGGCGGCGGTTCAGGGACAACAGACAACAACTCGAGACTCAGGCAAAGTGTATTCGCTCCCTGGTCATCGAAACCCCATCAATTCCATCACAACTAGACGTAGGCTTTTACCTTCATCGTAAGGGGCCGAACTAGTATAAGCTCTCTTGCATCCCTTGTCCACTTTAACCCCTTTAAGCTAACCCGTAGCGATGGCTCCACGACTAAGTCCTTTCTCTAGGACATCTGCCGTGACAAAACCACGAGAGTTGGCGCCTACCGTGGGGCTATCGCACGATGGTTTCAAGTTCTTGGAGGGCAGCTTCGAAGGACTCAAGGGTTACGCTGTGGGCCGGATGACCAAGAGTCGTCGCGGCAAGCTCTACATCGACGATGCAGGCTGGGGCCCCGACGCCGGCTCAATCGAGTATGGGTACCGGGTCCCCTTTGGTGGCATACACGTTTTCATTGGCAAGATCGGCGAACCGGGCCCTGAGCCAGACATCTGCACCGACCTCGTCGAAACGGCTCAGTGTGCGAGATCTTCCCGGGTCAAGCCTGTCATGAAGCGTGCCTTCGTGGGAGTTATCCATGGAGGTGAATCTTAGGATAGATCGGAATCTGGTGGTGAGACCGTCGTTTATTCCGGCGACGAGTCATCGACTGGAGAGACCGAGTCGTTATATCAGCTACAAGATGGCCGGATTGGGGGCTGTTCCGATGGCGACAGTATTCCGGACCCCTTTGATCGGCCAAACTGGGTGGCGATCTTCATGGCCGACACGCAACCAGCGCTCCACTCTTCGACCGCAGCGGCGATGATTTCTGGATCAGCAGCGGCGACAGCGGCTGGGGCAGGAGGCCCTGTGCGACCGCCATCTCAGGTTCTATCTGATTTGTTTGATGTGTTGGCAACGCTGATGGCGGAGGTTAACCCGGCGGATCAGGATGCACACAATGCGGAAATCGCGAAAGTGAAAGATCAGATCACCCAGGCAAAAACCAACTTAGCAGCTGAGGATACCAGGATAGCCGCGGAGCGGGCCGCTTTGGATGCACAAGCTTACCGGATTATGCTGGATCAGAGTGCGTCAAACGAAGTCCTGAAGAGGAGGCACCGATCTCGCCTGCCGCCGGTTTATGACGCTAGAAATCTTTTTAACACCCCAGGAGCGGGGACCAGTAATCCGCCGGTGGTAAACCGGGCAGAGGCACCTAGAGCAGGGGTGCCGGTTCAGCCACGTTTGGTGGATCCGCCTCGTCAGAACAACATTGTGGTACCTCATGTCCCCACGCCACCGGGTCATTATTCTAACCCAATGGACAACATTGTTGCTGCCGCTTCACGGCTGGCGGCCATCCCGATCGAAGGTGATTCTCCAGCAGCGGTCGAGACGCATCGGGTTAAGGAGCTTCTTCAGACAACCTTGGTTCAACAGGAGGCTTACTCATATAGTCGCGATCGGATTCATTCCACTCCCCGTCCAAGCCGGAGTTACAGCAGGAGTATGGATGAACCGGCAGTATCAAGCAATGCACGGAACCGTGATCCGCCCCGTGGCCATAACCCGGCGGGTGGTGCTGGTGATGCTCAGGAGGTGGTGGACCGGGCTCGGGCACGCAGAGAGGCCGAGTTAGCGGCGCAGCACGAGGCTCGCCAGCTTACCCCGGTTCGTCCAACCACATCGGTGGAACCAGGAGTTACTTCTAGTTCCTTGGGAGTGCCATGTCTTCTCCCAGCGTTGCGCAATGTACGCCTGCCCAAGGTTTTCAAGGGCCCGCGCAAGGTGCCGAATTACACCGCTGATTTATCCCCTCAAACATGGGTTGAAAGCTATGAGATGGCCATGGAGATGCTGGACGTGGATGATGTGGCATGTGCTAAGTACTTCACCATGATGCTAGAAGGAACGGCCCGCACTTGGCTAAAGAGCTTACCGGCTAATTCCATTAGGTCATGGGCCGAGTTGAGAGCCCGGTTTGTTCAGAATTTCAAGGATACATGCAAGCAGCCCATGTCAATTGTGGACTTAGCTGCCTGTGTCCAGGAGGAAGGAGAGTCAACAACCCATTGGGTGCGCCGGGTTTCGGAGATTTTACATTCAACAGACCGCATCAACGCTGACACCGCAGTTTTAACATTGGAAGGCAATTGCTGGTTTGAACCCTTGAAGTTGAAGTTGGGACGGCTCAAACGTCATTGTAATGACATGGGAACCCTCATGGCTGCACTGGTGAAGTATGCCGACTCTGATAGTACCAAGGATCCCGAGTCTGACGATGATAAGACAGGGAAGGGAAAGAAGAGCGGCAACGCCAAGGGGCAGCACCACAACCCGGCGGGTCATGGAAACGGCGGCAAGCGTAAAGCGGACCACGGTTTAGACTTTGTGGCTAACACTAATACACACGACAAGGGCCAGCGGCGTAAGGGTAAACCGCCCCGGCGCAATGGAATGCCGAATCCTAATCCGGACCGTTTGTCGTATCTGTTGAGCCAGCCCTGTCCAAAGCATGGGACGAAGGAGGAACCATCTACACACCTCTGGAAAGATTGTTATATCATGCAAGAGTTCAAAAATTCTTTCCGGTATGATCATGGATCAGGAGGCGGTTCGGGCTCTGGCTCCCATTGGCCGGGTTATGGCGAAGGAAATTCCGGTTCAGGATTCCATGGCAATCAGGGTGGACATAACAATCAAAGTAATCAAGGTAACCAAGGTGGCTATAATCATCAGGGCAATCAGCAGCAGCAGCAGCAGTCGGGTTACCAGAGCAACCCGAAGCAGTTGAATAGCGGACAGTATCATGTCTTCACCACTAGCTTGGACAAGCGCGATCAGAAGCTTCATAAAAGGGTGGTGAATGTCGTTGAACTGGCGATGCCCCGTTATTTGCGCTGGTCCGAGCAGCCCATTGTGTGGAGTAGAGAAGATCACCCACCCCGGGTTGACAATCCGGGTCATCTGGCTCTGGTGGTGGCACCTCGGGTGGGAGTGTTGGGGAACGTAGCGGAAATTCAAAATTTTCTACGCAACACCAAGATCAATCTATGGAGTAATCTAGCAACGAGGGGAAGGGGAGTGCATCTACACCCTTGTAGATCGCGATGTGGAAGCGTTGCAAGAACGCGGATGAAGGAGTCGTACTCGTAGCGATTCAGATCGCGGTTGATTCCGATCTAAGCACCAAAGAACGGTGCCTCCGCGTTCAACACACGTGCAGCCCGGTGACGTCTCCCACGCCTTGATCCAGCAAGGAGAGAGGGAGAGGTTGGGGAAGACTCCGTCCAGCAGCAGCACGAAGGCGTGGTGGTGATGGAGGAGCGTGGCAATCCTGCAGGGCTTCGCCAAGCACCGCGAGAGAGGAGGAGGGAGAGAGGTAGGGCTGCGCCAAGAGAGAGATCATCTCGTATGTTTGCAGCCCCAAATACCTCAAGTATATATAGGGGAAGGGGAGGGGCTGCGCCCCATCTAGGGTTCCCTCCCCAGGGGTGGCGGCAGCCCCCAAACCCATCTAGGGTGCGGCCAAGGGGAAAAGAGAGAGGGGGAGCGCCACTAGGGTGGGCCTTAAGGCCCATCTGGACCTAGGGTTTGCCCCCTCCCACTCTCCCTGCGCCTTGGGCCTTGGTGGGGGGGCGCACGAGCCCACCTGGAGCTGGTCCCCTCCCACACTTGGCCCACGCAGCCTTCTGGGGCTGGTGGCCCCACCTTGTGGACCCTCGGGACCCTCCCGGTGGTCCCGGTACATTACCGATAGCACCCGAAACTTTTCCGGTGACCAAAACAGGACTTCCCATATATAAATCTTTACCTCCGGACCATTCCAGAACTCCTCGTGACGTCCGGGATCTCATCTGGGACTCCGAACAACATTTGGTAACCACCTATATCTATTCCCTATAACCCTAGCGTCATCGAACCTTAAGTGTGTAGACCCTACGGGTTCGGGAACCATGCAGACATGACCGAGACGTTCTCCGGCCAATAACCAACAGCGGGATCTGGATACCCATGTTGGCTCCCACATGTTCCACGATGATCTCATCGGATGAACCACGATGTCGGGGATTCAATCAATCCCGTATTCAATTCCCTTTGTCTATCGGTATGTTACTTGCCCGAGATTCGATCGTCGATATCCCGATACCTTGTTCAATCTCGTTACCGGCAAGTCTCTTTACTCGTTCCGTAACTCACATCATCCCGTGATCAACTCCTTGGTCACATTGTGCACATTATGATGATGTCCTACCGAGTGGGCCCAGAGATACCTCTCCGTTTACACGGAGTGACAAATCCCAGTCTCGATTCGTGCCAACCCAACAGACACTTTCGGAGATACCTGTAGTGCACCTTTATAGCCACCCAGTTATGTTGTGACGTTTGGTACACCCAAAGCATTCCTACGGTATCCGGGAGTTGCACAATCTCATGGTCTAAGGAAATGATACTTGACATTAGAAAAGCTCTGAGCAAACGAACTACACGATCTTGTGCTAGGCTTAGGATTGGGTCTTGTCCATCACATCATTCTCCTAATGATTTGATCCCGTTATCAACGACATCCAATGTCCATGGTCAGGAAACCGTAACCATCTATTGATCAACGAGCTAGTCAACTAGAGGCTTACTAGGGACATGGTGTTGTCTATGTATCCACACATGTATCTGAGTTTCCTATCAATACAATTCTAGCATGGATAATAAACGATTATCATGAACAAGGAAGTATAATAATAACCAATTTATTATTGCCTCTAGGGCATATTTCCAACAGTCTCCCACTTGCACTAGAGTCAATAATCTAGTTCACATCACCCTGTGATTAACACTCACAGGTCACATCACCATGTGACCAACATCCAAAGAGTTTACTAGAGTCAACAATCTAATTCACATCACTATGTGATCAACACTCAATGAGTTCTGGTTTGATCATGTTATGCTTGTGAGAGAGGTTATTAGTCAACGGGTCTGAACCTTTCAGATCCGTGTGTGCTTTACGAATATCTATGTCATCTTGTGGATGCTACCACGCGCTACTTGGAGCCATTTCAAATAACTGCTCTACTATACGAATCCGGTTTACTACTCAGAGTCATCCGGATTAGTGTCAAAGTTCGCATCGACGTAACCCTTCACGACGAACTCCTTTTCACCTCCATAATCGAGAAAATTCCTTAGTCCACTAGATACTAAGGATAAGTTCGACCGCTGTCATGTGATCCATTCCCGGATCACTATTGTACCCTTGACCAACTCATGGCAAGGCACACTTCATGTGCGGTACACAGCATAGCATACTGTAGAGCCTACGTCTAAAGCATAGGGGACGACCTTCGTCCTTTCTCTCTCTTCTGCTGTGGTCAGGTCTTGAGTCTTACTCAATACTCACACCTTGTAACACAGCTAAGAACTCCTTCTTTGCTGATCTATTTTGAACTCTTTCAAAATCATGTCAAGGTGTGCGTTCTTTGAAAGTATCATCGGGCGTCTTGATCTATCTCTATAGATCTTGATGCCCAATATGTAAGCAGCTTTATCCAGGTCTTCCTTTGAAAAACTCCTTTCAAACAACCCTTTATGCTTTCCAGAAATTTTACATCATTTCGGATCAACAATATGTCATTCACATATACTTATCAGAAATGTTGTAGCGCTCCCACTCACTTTATTGTAAATACAAGTTTCTAACAAACTTTGAATAAACCAAAAAACTTTGATCACTCCATCAAAGCGTATATTCTGACTCCGAGATGCTTGCTCTAGTCCATGGAAGGATCGCTGGAGCTAGCATACCTTTTAGCATCCTTAGGATCGACAAAACCTTTCTGATTGTATCACATACAACCTTTCCTTACGAGAACTGGTAAGGAAACTTGTTTTGACATCCATCTGCCAGATTTCATAAATGCAGCTAATGCTAACATGATTCCGACGGACTTAAGCATCGCTACGGATGAGAAAATCTCATCGTAGTCAACTCCTTGAACTTGTGAAAATTCTCTTTGCCACAAGTCGAGCTTCATAGACGGTAACATTACCGTCCATGTCCGTCTTATTCTTAAGGATCCATTTATCTTAATGGCTTGCCGATCATCGGGCAAGTTCACCAAAGTCCATGCTTTGTACTGATACATGGATCCTATCTCGGATTTCATGGTTTCTAACCATTTGTCGGAATATGGGCCCACCATCGCTTCTCCATAGCTCGTAGGTTCATTGTTGTCTAGCAACATGATTTCCAAGACAGGACCACGCATTACTCTGAAGTAGTACGCATCCTCGTCGTCCTACGAGGTTTGGTAGTGACTTGATCCGAAGTTTCATGATCACTATCATAAGCTTCCACTTCAATTGGTGTAGGTGCCACAGGAATAACTTCCTGTGCCTTGCTACACACTAGTTGAAGTGACGGTTCAATAACCTTACCAAGTCTCCACCATCCTCCCACTCAATTCTTTCGAGAGAAACTTTTCCTCGAGAAAGGACTCGTTTCTAGAAGCAATTACTTTTGCTTCCAGATCTGAAATAGGATGTATACCCAACTGTTTTGGGTATTCTATGAAGATGCATTTATCCGCTTTGGGTTCGAGCTTATTAGCCTGAAACTTTTTCACATAAGCATCGCAGCCCCAAACTTTTAAGAAACGACAACTTAGGTTTCTCTAAACGGTGTCGTCTCAACGGAATTGCGTGGTGCCCCTTTTAAAGTGAATGCGGTTATCTCTAATGCCTAACCCATAAACGATAGTGGTAATTCGATAAGAGACATCATGGTATGCACCATATCCAATAGGGTGCAGTTATGATGTTCGGACACACCATCACACTGTGGTGTTCCAGGCGGTATTAATTGTGAAACACTTTCCACAATGTCTTAATTGTGTGCCAAACTCGTAACTCAGATACTCATCTCTATGATCATATCACAGACATTTTATCCTCTTGTCACGACGATCTTCAACTTCACTCTGAAATTACTTGAACCTTTCAATAATTCAGACTTGTGTTTCATCAAGTAAATACACTCAGCATCTACTCAAATCATCTGTGAAGTAAGAACATAACGATATCCACTGCATGCCCCAGCACTCATTGGACTGCATACATCAAAATGTATTACTTCCAACAAGTTGCTCTCTTGTTCCATCTTGCTGAAAACGAGGCCTTTCAGTCATCTTGCCCATGTGGTATGATTTGCATGTCTCAAGTGATTCAAAATCAAGTGAGTCTAAACGATCCATCTGCATGGAGTTTCTTCATGCGTTCTATACCAATAGACATGGTTCGCATGTCTCAATCTTTTCAAAAACGAGTGAGTCCAAAGATCCATCAACATGGAGCTTCTTCATGCGTTTTATCCCAATATGACTCAAATAGCAGTGCCACAAGTATGTGGTACTGTCATTACTATCTTATATCTTTTGGCATGAACATCTGTATCACTACGATCGAGATTCAATAAACCATTTATTTTAGGTGCAAGACCATTGAAGGTATTATTCAAATAAAAGAGTAACCATTATTCTTTTTAATGAATAACCGTATTGCGATAAACATAATCCAATCGCAAACACCAAATAACAATTATTTAGGTTTTAACACCAATCTCGATGGTAGAGGAAGCATGCGATGCTTGATCACATCAACCTTGGAAACACTTCCAACACATATCGTCATCTCACCTTTAGCTAGTCTCTGTTTATTCCGCAGCTTTTATTTCGAGTTACTAACACTTAGCAACCGACCGGTATCTAATACCCTGGTGCTGCTAGGAGTACTAGTAAAGTACATATTCATATAATGTATATCCAATATACTTCTATCGACCTTGCCTGCCTTCTCATCTACCAAGTATCTAGGGTAGTTTTGCTTCAGTGACCGTTCCCCTCATTATAGGAGCACTTAGTCTCGGGTTTGGGTTTAACCTTGGGATTCTTCAGTAGCGCAGCAAATGATTTGCTGTTTCATCAAGTATCCCTTTTGCCCTTGCCCTTCTAGAAACTAGTGGTTTTACTAACCATCAACAATTGATGCTCCTTCTTGATTTCTACTTTTGCGGTGTCAAACATCGCGAGTTGCTCAAGGATCATCATATCTATCCCTCATATGTTATAGTTCATCACGAAGCTCTAATAGCTTGGTGGCAGTGACTATGGAAAACCATCACTGTCTCATCTGGAAGATTAACTCCCACTCGATTCAAGCGATTGTGGTACTCAGACAATCTGAGCACATGTTCAACGATTGAGCTTTTCTCCCTTAGTTTGCAGGCTTAAGAAACTTGTCAGAGGTCTCATACCTCTTGATGTGGGCACTAGTCTGAAATCCCAATTTCAGTCTTCGGAACATCTCATATGTTCTGCGACGTTTCAAAACCGTCTTGTCGCCACAATTCTAAACCGTTAGCATTACACACTGAACTATCACGTAGTCATCAAAACGTGTATGTCAGATGTTTCGCAACATCTACAGACAACGCTGAGGTTCAGCACACCGAGCGGTGCATTAAGGACATAAGCCTTCTGTGCAGCAATGAGGACAATCCTCAGTTTACGGACCCAGTCCGCATAATTGCTACTATCAACTTTCAACTAAATTTTCTCTAGGAACATATCTTAAACAGTAGAACTATAGCGTAAGCTATGACACAATTTGCAAAGATCTTTTGACTATGTTCATGATAATTGAGTTCATCTGATTAATGAACTCCCACTCAGATAGACATCCCTCTAGTCATCTAAGTGATACATGATCCGAGTCAAACTAGGCCGTGTCCGATCATCACGTGAGACAGACTAGTCATCATCGGTGAACATCTCCATGTTGATCGCATCTACTATACGACTCATGTTCGACCTTTCGATCTCTTGTGTTCCGAGGCCATGTCTGTACATGCTAGGCTCGTCAAGTCAACCTAAGTGTTTCGCATGTGTTCCGAGGCCATGTCTGTACATGCTAGGCTCGTCAACACCCGTTGTATTCGAACGTTAGAATCTATCACACCCGATCATCACGTGGTGCTTCGAAACAACGAACCTTCGCAACGGTGCACAGTTAGGGGGACACGTCTCTTGAAATTTTAGTGAGGGATCATCTTATTTATGCTGCCGTCGTTCTAAGCAAATAAGATGTAAACATGATAAACATCACATGCAAATCATAAAGTGACGTGATATGGCCAATATCATCTTGCGCCTTTGATCTCCATCTTTGAGGCTCGGCATGATCACCTTCGTCACCGGCATGACACCATGATCTCCATCATCGTGTCTTTATGAAGTTGTCTCGCCAACTATTACTTCTACTACTATGGCTAACGGTTAGCAATAAAGTAAAGTAATTACATGGCGTTTTTCATTGACACGCAGGTCATACAATAAATTAATACAACTCCTATGGCTCCTGCCGGTTGTCATACTCATCGACATGCAAGTCGTGATTCCTATTACAAGAACATGATCAATCTCATACATCACATATATCATTCATCACATCCTTTTGGCCATATCACATCACATAGCATACCCTGCAAAAACAAGTTAGACGTCCTCTAATTGTTGTTGCATGTTTTACGTGGCTGCTATGGGTTTCTAGCAAGAACGTTTCTTACCTACGCAAAAACCACAACGTGATATGCCAATTTCTATTTACCCTTCATAAGGACCCTTTTCATCGAATCCGATCCGACTAAAGTGGGAGAGACAGACACCCGCTAGCCACCTTATGCAACTAGTGCATGTCAGTCGGTGGAACCTGTCTCACGTAAGAGTACGTGTAAGGTCGGTCCGGGCCGCTTCATCCCACGATGCCGTCGAATCAAGATAAGACTAGTAACGGCAAGTAAATTGACAAAATCGACACCCACAACTACTTTGTGTTCTACTCGTGCATAGAAACTACGCATAGACCTAGCTCATGATGCCACTGTTGGGGAACGTAGCGGAAATTCAAAATTTTCTACGCAACACCAAGATCAATCTATGGAGTAATCTAGCAACGAGGGGAAGGGGAGTGCATCTACATACCCTTGTAGATCGCGATGCGGAAGCGTTGCAAGAACGCGGATGAAGGAGTCGTACTCGTAGCGATTCAGATCGCGGTTGATTCCGATCTCAGCACCGAAGAACGGTGCCTCCGCGTTCAACACACGTGCAGCCCGGTGACGTCTCCCACGCCTTGATCCAGCAAGGAGAGAGGGAGAGGTTGGGGAAGACTCCGTCCAGCAGCAGCACGAAGGCGTGGTGGTGATGGAGGAGCGTAGCAATCCTACAGGGCTTCGCCAGGCACCGCGGGAGAGGAGGAGGGAGAGAGGTAGGGCTGCGCCAAGAGAGAGATCATCTCGTATGTTTGCAGCCCCAAATACCTCATGTATATATAGGGGAAGGGGAGGGGCTGCGCCCCCATCTAGGGTTCCCTCCCCAGGGGTGGCGGCAGCCCCCAAACCCATCTAGGGTGCGGCCAAGGGGAAAAGAGAGAGGGGGGGCGCCACTAGGGTGGGCCTTAAGGCCCATCTGGACCTAGGGTTTGACCCCTCCCACTCTCCCTGCGCCTTGGGCCTTGGTGGGGGGCGCACCAGCCCACCTGGAGCTGGTCCCCTCCCACACTTGGCCCACGCAGCCTTCTGGGGCTGGTGGCCCCACCTTGTGGACCCTCGGGACCCTCCCGGTGGTCCCGGTACATTACCGATAGCACCCGAAACTTTTCCGGTGACCAAAACAGGACTTCCCATATATAAATCTTTACCTCCGGACCATTCCAGAACTCCTCGTGACGTCCGGGATCTCATCCGGGACTCCGAACAACATTTGGTAACCACGTATATCTATTCCCTATAACCCTAGCGTCATCGAACCTTAAGTGTGTAGACCCTACGAGTTCGGGAACCATGCAGACATGACCGAGACGTTCTCCGGCCAATAACCAACAGCGGGATCTGGATACCCATGTTGGCTCCCACATGTTCCACGATGATCTCATCGGATGAACCACGATGTCGGGGATTCAATCAATCCCATATTCAATTCCCTTTGTCTATCGGTATGTTACTTGCCCGAGATTCGATCGTCGGTATCCCGATACCTTGTTCAATCTCGTTACCGGCAAGTCTCTTTACTCGTTCCGTAACTCACATCATCCCGTGATCAACTCCTTGGTCACATTGTGCACATTATGATGATGTCCTACCGAGTGGGCCCAGAGATACCTCTCCGTTTACACGGAGTGACAAATCCCAGTCTCGATTCGTGCCAACCCAACAGACACTTTCGGAGATACCTGTAGTGCACCTTTATAGCCACCCAGTTACGTTGTGACGTTTGGTACACCCAAAGCATTCCTACGGTATCCGGGAGTTGCACAATCTCATGGTCTAAGGAAATGATACTTGACATTAGAAAAGCTCTGAGCAAACGAACTACACGATCTTGTGCTAGGCTTAGGATTGGGTCTTGTCCATCACATCATTCTCCTAATGATGTGATCCCGTTATCAACGACATCCAATGTCCATGGTCAGGAAACCGTAACCATCTATTGATCAACGAGCTAGTCAACTAGAGGCTTACTAGGGACATGGTGTTGTCTATGTATCCACACATGTATCTGAGTTTCCTATCAATACAATTCTAGCATGGATAATAAACGATTATCATGAACAAGCAAATATAATAATAACCAATTTATTATTGCCTCTAGGGCATATTTCCAACAGGGAGGTTATAAGTTCACTAAGGTACTCATGGATGGAGGGAGTAGTATCAATATCCTTTATTATGAAACTTTCTGTCGCATGGGGCTAATAGATAAAAATCTTAAACCGTCCAATACGGTGTTCCATGGTGTGGTGCCTGGTAAGTCAGCATATCCTATTGGTAAGATAGCTCTGGAGGTGGCTTTTGGAGATGAGCATGACTCGAGATCAGAAACCTTGACCTTCGAAGTGGTGAAAATCAGAAGCCCGTATCATGCCCTATTTGGACGGCCAGCTTATGCTAAGTTTATGGCACGGCCTTGTTATGTCTATCTACAGCTCAAGATGCCGGGTCACAAGGGAACTATAACCGTGCATGGAAGCCGCAAGATTGCTCTGGAGTGTGAGGAAGGTGATGTGGCTTATGCTGAGTCGGTTTGTGCAACAGAGGAGTTGAAGTTTTACAAGGACAATGTTGATCCAGCAGATATGACTTTGTTGAAGAAACCAACTACGGAGCATGATCCGGGCCTGAAGTTTAAATCGGCTGATGAGACTAAACTTGTTGACTTCGTGCCTGGCGATTCGTCCAAGCAGTTTAGCATCAGCGCTAACTTGGATCCGAAATAGGAAAGCGCGCTCATCGAGTTCATCCGTGAGAATCGGGACATATTTGCATGGAAGCCTTCTGACATGCCTGGTGTACCGAGAGAACTCGCTGACCACACTCTCAATGTTGATCCTAAGTATAAACCGGTCAAGCAGTTTCTCCGCCGGTTCAATGAAGAAAGACGCAAAGCTATTGGAGAAGAAGTAGCCAGCTTCTTGGCGGCTGGGTTTATCGTTCAAGTATTTGTTGGAAATATGCCCTAGAGGCAATAATAAATTGGTTATTATTATATTTGCTTGTTCATGATAATCGTTTATTATCCATGCTAGAATTGTATTGATAGGAAACTCAGATACATGTGTGGATACATAGACAACACCATGTCCCTAGTAAGCCTCTAGTTGACTAGCTCGTTGATCAATAGATGGTTACGGTTTCCTGACCATGGACATTGGATGTCGTTGATAACGGGATCACATCATTAGGAGAATGATGTGATGGACGAGACCCAATCCTAAGCCTAGCACAAGATCGTGTAGTTCGTTTGCTAAGAGCTTTTCTAATGTCAAGTATCATTTCCTTAGACCATGAGATTGTGCAACTCCCGGATACCGTAGGAATGCTTTGGGTGTACCAAACGTCACAACGTAACTGGGTGGCTATAAAGGTGCACTACAGGTATCTCCGAAAGTGTCTGTTGGGTTGGCACGAATCGAGACTGGGATTTGTCACTCCGTGTAAACGGAGAGGTATCTCTGGGCCCACTCGGTAGGACATCATCATTATGTGCACAATGTGACCAAGGAGTTGATCACGGGATGATGTGTTACGGAACGAGTAAAGAGACTTGCCGGTAACGAGATTGAACAAGGTATAGGGATACCGACGATCGAATCTCGGGCAAGTAACATACCGATAGACAAAGGGAATTGTATACGGGATTGATTGAATCCTCGACATCATGGTTCATCCGATGAGATCATCGAGGAGCATGTGGGAGCCAACATGGGTATCCAGATCCCGCTGTTGGTTATTGACCAGAGAGTCGTCTCGGTCATGTCTGCGTGTCTCCCGAACCCGTAGGGTCTACACACTTAAGGTTCGGTGACGCTAGGGTTGTAGAGATATTAGTATGCGGTAACCCGAAAGTTGTTCGGAGTCCCGGATGAGATCCCGGACGTCACGAGGAGTTCCGGAGGTAAAGATTTATATATGGTAAGTCTTATTTTGGTCGCCGGAAAAGTTTCGCACATTATCGGTATTGTACCGGGAGTGCCGAAAGGGGTCCGGGGGTCCACCAAGGGGGTCCACCAGCCCCGGGGGGGCCACATGGGCTGTGGGGTGTGCGCCTTGGCCTATATGGGCCAAGGGAACCAGCCCCAAGAGGCCCATGCGCCAAGAGATAAGGGAAAGGAAGAGTCCTAAAGGGGGAAGGCACCTCCGAGGTGCCTTGGGGAGGATGGACTCCTCCCTGGCCGCACCCTTCCTTGGAGGAAGGGCCAAGGCTGCGCCCCCCCTCCTTTGGCCCTATATATAGTGGGGGGAAGGGAGGGCAGCAATACCTAAGCCCTGGCGCCTCCCTCTCCCTCCCGTGACACCTCTTCCTCCCTGCTTGCGCTTGGCGAAGCCCTGCCGGGATCCCGTTACTTCCACCACCACGCCGTCGTGCTGCTGGATCTCCATCAACCTCTCCTCCCCCCTTGCTGGATCAACAAGGAGGAGACGTCGCTGCTCCGTACGTGTGTTGAACGCGGAGGTGCCGTCCGTTCGGCGCTAGGATCATCGGTGATTTGGATCACGACGAGTACGACTCCATCAACCCCGTTCTCTTGAGCGCTTCCGCTCGCGATCTACAAGGGTATGTAGATGCACTCCTTCCCTCTCGTTGCTAGTAAACTCCATAGATTGATCTTGGTGATGCATAGAAAATTTTGAATTTCTGCTACGTTCCCCAACTGTGGCATCATGAGCTAGGTCTATGCGTAGTTTCTATGCACGAGTAGAACACAAAGTAGTTGTGGGCGTAGATGTTGCCAATTCTTCTTGCTGCTACTAGTCTTGTCTTGTTTCGGCGGCATCGTGGGATGAAGCGGCCCGGACCGACCTTACACGTACTCTTACGTGAGACAGGTTCCACCGACTGACATGCACTAGTTGCATAAGGTGGCTAGCGGGTGTCTGTCTCTCCCACTTTAGTCGGAACGGATTCGATGAAAAGGGTCCTTATGAAGGGTAAATAGAAATTGGCATATCACGTTGTGGTTTTACGTAGGTAAGAAACGTTCTTGCTAGAAACCTATACAAGCCACGTAAAAACTTGCAACAACAATTAGAGGACGTCTAACTTGTTTTTGCAGCATGTGCTATGTTGGAAATATGCCCTAGAGGCAATAATAAATGGTTATTATTATATTTCTTTGTTCATGGTAATTGTCTATTATTCATGCTATAATTGTATTGTCCGGAAATCGTAATACATGTGTGAATATATAGACCACAACCTGTCCCTAGTAAGCCTCTAGTTGACTAGTTCGTTGATCAACAGATAGTCATGGTTTCCTGACTATGGACATTGGATGTCATTGATAACGGGATCACATCATTAGGAGAATGATGTGATGGACAAGACCCAACTTAAGCATAGCATAAAAGATCGTGTAGTTTCGTTTGCTAGAGCTTTTCCAATGTCAAGTATCTTTTCCTTAGACCATGAGATCGTGCAACTCCCGGATACCGTAGGAGTGCTTTGGGTGTGCCAAACGTCACAACGTAACTGGGTGACTATAAAGGTGCATTACGGGTATCTCCGAAAGTGTCTGTTGGGTTGGCACGGATCGAGACTGGGATTTGTCACTCCGTGTAAACGGAGAGGTATCTCTGGGCCCACTCGGTAATGCATCATCATAATGAGCTCAATGTGACTAAGGCGTTAGTCACGGGATCATGCATTGCGGTACGAGTAAAGAGACTTGCCGGTAACGAGATTGAACTAGGTATTGGGATACCGACGATCGAATCTCGGGCAAGTAACATACCGATTGACAAAGGGAATTGCATACGGATTGATTGAATCCTCGACACCGTGGTTCATACGATGATATCATCGTGGAACATGTGGGAGCCAACATGGGTATCCAGATCCCGCTGTTGGTTATTGACCGGAGAGGCGTCTCGGTCATGTCTGCATGTCTCCCGAACCCGTAGGGTCTACACACTTAAGGTCCGGTGACGCTAGGGTTGTAGAGATATATGTATGCGGAAACCCGAAAATTGTTCGGAGTCCCGGATGAGATCCCAGACGTCACGAGGAGTTCCGGAATGGTCCGGAGGTAAAGATTTATATATGGGAAGTCCCGTTTTGTCCACCGGAAGAGTTTCGGGCGTCACCGGTAATGTACCGGGACCACCGGAGGGTTCCGGGGGTCCACCGGGAGGGGCCACCAGCCCCGGAGGGCCCTATGGGCTGTATGTGGAGAGGGACCAGCCCCATAGTGGGCTGGGCGCCTTCCCTCCCAGGGCCCATGCGCCTGGGGGTTTGGGGGAACCCTAAGGGGAGGCGCCCCCCTTGCCTTGGGGGGCAAGGCAACCCCCTGGCCGCCGCCCCCTCATCAGATTGGATCTGAGGGGGCCGGCCCCCCTCTCCCTTGCCCCTATATATATGTGGGGGGTGGGAGGGCAGCAGAAACCCCAAGTTCTGGCGCAGCCCTCCCCCTCTTCCATGTCCTCCTCCTCTCCTGCGGTGCTTGGCGAAGCCCTGCAGGGAAGAGCCGCTTACTTCCCACCACGCCGGTCGTGCTGCCGGATCTCCATCAACCTCTCCTTCCCCTTGCTGGATCAGAAGAGGAGGAGACGTCGCTGCACGTATGTGTGTTGAACGCGGAGGTGCCCGTCCGTTTCGGCGCTACTCGGATCATCTGGGTGATTTGGATCACGGCGAGTAAAGACTCTATCATCCACGTTCATTGGAACGCTTCCGCTCGCGATCTACAGGGTATGTAGATCCACTCCTTCCCTCTCGTTGCTATAACTCCATAGATTGATCTTGGTGATGCGTAGAAAAATTTTGAATTTCTGCTACGTTCCCAACAGTGGCATCATGAGCTAGGTCTATGCGTAGTTCTATGCACGAGTAGAACACAAAGTAGTTGTGGGCGTAGATTTGCCAATTCTTCTTTGCCGCTACTAGTCTTATCTTGGTTTCGGCGGCATCGTGGGATGAAGCGGCCCGGACCGACCTTACACGTACTCTTACGTGAGACAGGTTCCACTGACTGACATGCACTAGTTGCATAAGGTGGCTAGCGGGTGTCTGTCTCTCCCACTTTAGTCGGATCGGATTCGATGAAAAGGGTCCTTATGAAGGGTAAATAGAAATTGGCATATCACGTTGTGGCTTTTGCGTAGGTAAGAAACGTTCTTGCTAGAATCCCATAGCAGCCACGTAAAACATGCAACAACAATTAGAGGACGTCTAACTTGTTTTTGCAGGGTATGCTATGTGATGTGATATGGCCAAAAGGATGTGATGAATGATATATGTGATGTATGAGATTGATCATGTTCTTGTAATAGGAATCACGACTTGCATGTCGATGAGTATGACAACCGGCAGGAGCCATAGGAGTTGTCTTAATTTATTGTATGACCTGCGTGTCAATGAAAACGCCATGTAATTACTTTACTTTATTGCTAACCGTTAGCCATAGTAGTAGAAGTAATAGTTGGCGAGACAACTTCATGAAGACACAATGATGGAGATCATGTGATGGATCATGGTGTCATGCCGGTGACAAAGATGATCATGGTGCCCCCCAAAGATGGAGATCAAAGGAGCATAATGATATTGGCCATATCATGTCACTATTTGATTGCATGTGATGTTTATCATGTTTTGCATCTTATTTGCTTAGAACGACGGTAGCAAAGTAGGATGATCCCTTATAAAATTTCAAGAAAGTGTTCACCCTAACTATGCACCGTTGCGAAGGTTCGTCGTTTCGAAGCACCACGTGATGATCGGGTGTGATAGATTCTTACGTTCGAATACAACGGGTGTTGACGAGCCTAGCATGTACAGACATGGCCTCGGCACACACGCAATACACTTAGGTTGACTTGACGAGCCTAGCATGTACAGACATGGCCTCGGAACATGGAGGACCGAAAGGTCGAGCATGAGTCGTATAGAAGATACGATCAACATGGAGATGTTCACCGATCTTGACTAGTCCGTCTCACGTGATGATCGGACACGGCCTAGTTTGACTCGGATCATGTATCACTTAGATGACTAGAGGGATGTCTATCTGAGTGGGAGTTCATTAAATCAGATGAACTTCATTATCATGAACATAGTCAAAAGGTCTTTGCAAATTATGTCATAGCTTACGCTTTAGTTCTACTGTTTAAGATATGTTCCTAGAGAAAATTTAGTTGAAAGTTGGTAGTAGCAATTATGCGGACTGGGTCCGTAAACTGAGGATTGTCCTCATTGCTGCACAGAAGGCTTATGTCCTTAATGCACCGCTCGGTGTGCTGAACCTCAGCGTCGTCTGTAGATGTTGCGAAACATCTGACATACACGTTTTGATGACTACGTGATAGTTCAGTGCGTAATGCTAACGGTTTAGAATTGTGGCACCAAAGACGTTTTTGAAACGTCGCAGAACATATGAGATGTTCCGAAGACTGAAATTGGGATTTCAGACTAGTGCCCACGTCAAGAGGTATGAGACCTCTGACAAGTTTCTTAAGCCTGCAAACTAAGGGAGAAAAGCTCAATCGTTGAGCATGTGCTCAGATTGTCTGAGTACCACAATCGCTTGAATCGAGTGGGAGTTAATCTTCCAGATGAGATAGTGATGGTTCTCCATAGTCACTGCCACCAAGCTATTAGAGCTTCGTGATGAACTATAACATATCAGGGATAGATATGATGATCCTTGAGCTATTCGCGATGTTTGACACCGCGAAAGTAGAAATCAAGAAGGAGCATCAATTGTTGATGGTTAGTAAAACCACTAGTTCTAGAAGGGCAAGGGCAAAAGGGATACTTCATGAAACAGCAAATCGTTTGCTGCTCTAGTGAAGAATCCCAAGGTTGAACCCAAACCCGAGACTAAGTGCTTCTGTAATGAGGGGAACGGTCACTGAAGCAGAACTACCCTAGATACTTGGTAGATGAGAAGGCAGGCAAGGTCGACAGAAGTATATTGGATATACATTATATGAATGTGTACTTTACTAGTACTCCTAGCAGCACCAGGGTATTAGATACTGGTTCGGTTGCTAAGTGTTAGTAACTCGAAATAAAAGCTGCGGAATAAATGGAGACTAGCTAAAGGTGAGATGACGATATGTGTTGGAAGTGTTTCCAAGGTTGATGTGATCAAGCATCGCATGCTCCCTCTACCATCGAGATTTGGTGGTTGCGCTGAACATGATTGGATTATGTTTATCGCAAAACGGTTATTCATTTAAGGAGAATAATGGTTACTCTGTTTATTTGAATAATACCTTCAATGGTCTTGCACCTAAAATGAATCTCGATCGTAGTGATACACATGTTCATGCCAAAAGATATAAGATAGTAATGATAGTACCACATACTTGTGGCACTGCCATTTGAGTCATATTGGTGTAGAACGCATGAAGAAGCTCCATGTAGATGGATCTTTGGACTCGCTCATTTTTGAAAAGATTGAGACATGCGAACCATGTCTATTGGTATATATGCATGAAGAAACTCCATGCAGATGGATCGTTTGGACTCACTTGATTTTGAATCACTTGAGACATGCAAATCATACCACATGGGCAAGATGACTGAAAGGCCTCGTTTTCAGTAAGATGGAACAAGAGAGCAACTTATTGGAAGTAATACATTTTGATGTATGCAGTCCAATGAGTGCTGAGGCATGCAGTGGATATCGTTATGTTCTTACTTCACAGATGATTTGAGTAGATGCTGAGTGTATTTACTTGATGAAACACAAGTCTGAATTATTGAAAGGTTCAAGTAATTTCAGAGTGAAGTTGAAGATCGTCGTGACAAGAGGATAAAATGTCTGTGATATGATCATAGAGATGAGTATCTGAGTTACGAGTTTGGCACACAATTAAGACATTGTGGAAAGTGTTTCACAATTAATACCGCCTGGAACACCACAGTGTGATGGTGTGTCCGAACATCATAACTGCACCCTATTGGATATGGTGCATACCATGATGTCTCTTATCGAATTACCACTATCGTTTATGGGTTAGGCATTAGAGATAACCGCATTCACTTTAAAAGGGGCACCACGCAATTCCGTTGAGACGACACCGTTTAGAGAAACCTAAGTTGTCGTTTCTTAAAAGTTTGGGGCTGCGATGCTTATGTGAAAAAGTTTCAGGCTGATAAGCTCGAACCCAAAGCGGATAAATGCATCTTCATAGAATACCCAAAACAGTTGGGTATACCTCCTATTTCAGATCTGGAAGCAAAAGTAATTGCTTCTAGAAACGAGTCCTTTCTCGAGGAAAAGTTTCTCTCGAAAGAATTGAGTGGGAGGATGGTGGAGACTTGATAAGGTTATTGAACCGTCACTTCAACTAGTGTGTAGCAGGGCACAGGAAGTTGTTCCTGTGGCACCTACACCAATTGAAGTGGAAGCTTATGATAGTGATCATGAAACTTCGGATCAAGTCACTACCAAACCTCGTAGGACGACGAGGATGCGTACTACTTCAGAGTGGTACGTGATCCTGTCTTGGAAGTCATGTTGCTAGACAACAATGAACCTACGAGCTATGGAGAAGCGATGGTGGGCCCATATTCCGACAAATGGCTTGAAGCCATGAAATCCGAGATAGAATCCATGTATCAGAACAAAGCATGGACTTTGGTGAACTTGCCCGATGATCGGCAAGCCATTGAGATAAATGGATCTTTAAGAAGAAGACGGACATGGACGGTAATGTTACCGTCTATGAAGCTCGACTTGTGGCAAAGAGTATTTTCACAAGTTCAAGGAGTTGACTACGATGAGATTTTCTCATCCGTAGCGATGCTTAAGGTCCGTCGGAATCATGTTAGCATTAGCTGCATTTATGAAATCTGGCAGATGGATGTCAAAACAAGTTTCCTTACCAGTTTTCGTAAGGAAAGGTTGTATGTGATACAATCAGAAAGGTTTTGTCGATCCTAAGGATGCTAAAAGGTATGCTAGCTCCAGCGATCCTTCCATGGACTAGAGCAAGCATCTCGGAGTCAGAATATACGCTTTGATGGGGTGATCAAAGTTTTTGGGTTTATACAAAGTTTGTTAGAAACTTGTATTTACAATAAAGTGAGTGGGAGCGCTACAACATTTCTGATAAGTATATGTGAATTACATATTGATGATCCGAAATGATGTAAAATTTCTGGAAAGCATAAAGGGTTGTTTGAAAGGAGTTTTTCAAAGGAAGACCTGGATAAAGCTACTTACATATTGGGCATCAAGATCCATAGAGATAGATCAAGACGCCTGATGATACTTTCAAAAGACAGCACACCTTGACATGATTTTGAAAGAGTTCAAAATATATCAGCAAAGAAGGAGTTCTTGGCTATGTTACAACGTGTGAGTATTGAGTGAGACTCAAGACCTGACCACAACAGAAGATAGAGAAAGGACGAAGGTCGTTCCCTATGCTTTAGACATAGGCTCTATAGTATGCTATGCTGTGTACCGCACATGTAGTGTGCCTTGCCATGAGTTGGTCAAGAGGGTACAATGGTGATCCGGGAAAGGATCTCATGACAGCGGTCGAACATATCCTTAGCATCTAGTGGATTAAGGAATTTTCTCGATTATGGAGGTGGAAAGGAGTTCGTCGTAAAGGGTTACGTCGATGCGAACTTTGACACTAATCCGGATGACTCTGAGTAGTAAACCGGATTCGTATAGTAGAGCAATTATTTGAAATGGCTCCAAATAGCGCGTGGTAGCATCCACAAGATGACATAGATATTTGTAAAGCACACGGTTCTGAAAGGTTCAGACCCGTTGACTAATAACCTCTCTCACAAGCATAACATGACCAAACCAGAACACATTGAGTGATAATCACATAGTGATGTGAACTAGATCGTTGACTCTAGTAAACTCTTTAGATGTTGGTCACATGGTGATGTGACCAGTGAGTGTTAATCACATGGTGATGTGAACTAGATTATTGACTCTAGTGCAAGTGGGAGACTGTTGGAAATATGCCCTAGAGGCAATAATAAATGGTTATTATTATATTTCTTTGTTCATGGTAATTGTCTATTATTCATGCTATAATTGTATTGTCCGGAAATCGTAATACATGTGTGAATACATAGACCACAACCTGTCCCTAGTAAGCCTCTAGTTGACTAGTTCGTTGATCAACAGATAGTCATGGTTTCCTGACTATGGACATTGGATGTCATTGATAACGGGATCACATCATTAGGAGAATGATGTGATGGACAAGACCCAACTTAAGCATAGCATAAAAGATCGTGTAGTTTCGTTTGCTAGAGCTTTTCCAATGTCAAGTATCTTTTCCTTAGACCATGAGATCGTGCAACTCCCGGATACCGTAGGAGTGCTTTGGGTGTGCCAAACGTCACAACGTAACTGGGTGACTATAAAGGTGCATTACGGGTATCTCCGAAAGTGTCTGTTGGGTTGGCACGGATCGAGACTGGGATTTGTCACTCCGTGTAAACGGAGAGGTATCTCTGGGCCCACTCGGTAATGCATCATCATAATGAGCTCAATGTGACTAAGGCGTTAGTCACGGGATCATGCATTGCGGTACGAGTAAAGAGACTTGCCGGTAACGAGATTGAACTAGGTATTGGGATACCGACGATCGAATCTCGGGCAAGTAACATACCGATTGACAAAGGGAATTGCATACGGATTGATTGAATCCTCGACACCGTGGTTCATCCGATGATATCATCGTGGAACATGTGGGAGCCAACATGGGTATCCAGATCCCGCTGTTGGTTATTGACCGGAGAGGCGTCTCGGTCATGTCTGCATGTCTCCCGAACCCGTAGGGTCTACACACTTAAGGTCCGGTGACGCTAGGGTTGTAGAGATATATGTATGCGGAAACCCGAAAATTGTTCGGAGTCCCGGATGAGATCCCGGACATCACGAGAGGTTCCGGAATGGTCCGGAGGTAAAGATTTATATATGGGAAGTCTTATTTTGGTCGCCGGAAAAGTTTCGCACTTTATCGGTATTGTACCGGGAGTGCCGAAAGGGGTTCGGGGGTCCACCAGCCCCGGGGGGCCACATGGGCTGTAAGGGGTGCGCCTTGGCCTATATGGGCCAAGGGCACCAGCCCCTAGAGGCCCATGCGCAAGAGATAAGAAAAAAGGGAGAGTCCTAAAGGGGGAAGGCACCTCCGAGGTGCCTTGGGGGGGAAGGACTCCCCCCTGGCCGCACCCTTCCTTGGAGGAAGGGGCAAGGCTGCGCCCCCCCCTCTCCCTTGGCCCTATATATAGTGGGGGGAAGGGAGGGCAGCAAGATCTAAGCCTTGGGCGCCTCCCTCCTCCCCTGCAACACCTCTCTCTCTCTCGCAGAAGCTTGCGAAGCCCTGCCGGAGAGCCGCTACATCCACCACCACGCCGTCGTGCTGTTGGATCTCCATCAACCTCTCCTTCCCCCTTGCTGGATCAAGAAGGAGGAGACGTCGCTGCACCGTACGTGTGTTGAACGCGGAGGTGCCGTACGTTCGGCACTCGGTATCGGTGATTTGGATCACGGCGAGTACGACTCCGTCATCCACGTTCATTGGAACGCTTCCGCTCGCGATCTACAAGGGTATGTAGATCCACTCCTTTCCCTTCGTTGCTAGTAGACTCCATAGATGCATCTTGGTGAGCGTAGGAAAATTTTAAATTATGCTACGATTCCCAACATGCTATGTGATGTGATATGGCCAGAAGATGTGATGAATGATATATGTGATGTATGAGATTGATCATATTCTTGTAATAGGAATCACGACTTGCATGTCGATGAGTATGACAACCGGCAGGAGCCATAGGAGTTGTCTTTATTTTTGTATGACCTGCGTGTCATTGAATAACGCCATGTAAATTACTTTACTTTATTGCTAAGCGCGTTAGCCATAGAAGTAGAAGTAATCGTTGGCGTGACAACTTCATGAAGACACAATGATGGAGATCATGATGATGGAGATCATGGTGTCATGCCGGTGACAAAGATGATCATGGTGCCCCGAAGATGGAGATCAAAGGAGCAACATGATATTGGCCATATCATGTCACTATTTGATTGCATGTGATGTTTATCATGTTTTGCATCTTATTTGCTTAGAACGACGGTAGTAAGTAAGATGATCCCTCACTAAAATTTCAAGAGACGTGTTCCCCCTAACTGTGCACCGTTGCGAAGGTTCGTTGTTTCGAAGCACCACGTGATGATCGGGTGTGATAGATTCTAACGTTCGAATACAACGGGTGTTCACGAGCCTAGCATGTACAGACATGGCCTCGGAACACATGCGAAACACTTAGGTTGACTTGACGAGCCTAGCATGTACAGACATGGCCTCGGAACACAAGAGACCGAAAGGTCGAACATGAGTCGTATAGTAGATACGATCAACATGGAGATGTTCACCGATGATGACTAGTCCGTCTCACGTGATGATCGGACACGGCCTAGTTTGACTCGGATCATGTATCACTTAGATGACTAGAGGGATGTCTATCTGAGTGGGAGTTCATTAATCAGATGAACTCAATTATCATGAACATAGTCAAAAGGTCTTTGCAAATTATGTCATACGCTTTAGTTCTACTGTTTAAGATATGTTCCTAGAGAAAATTTAGTTGAAAGTTGGTAGTAGCAATTATGCGGACTGGGTCCGTAAACTGAGGATTGTCCTCATTGTTGCACAGAAGGCTTATGTCCTTAATGCACCGCTCGGTGTGCTGAACCTCAGCGTCGTCTGTAGATGCTGCGAAACATCTGACATACACGTTTTAATGACTACGTGATAGTTCAATGCGTAATGCTAACGGTTTAGAATTGTGGCACAAGAGACGTTTTTGAAACGTTGCAGAACATATGAGATGTTCCGAAGACTGAAATTGGGATTTCAGACCAGTGCCCACGTCAAGAGGTATGAGACCTCTGACAAGTTTCTTAAGCCTGCAAACTAAGGGAGAAAAGCTCAATCGTTGAGCATGTGCTCAGATTGTCTGAGTACCACAATTGCTTGAATCGAGTGGGAGTTAATCTCCCAGATGAGATAGTGATAGTTCTCCATAGTCACTGCCACCAAGCTAGTAGAGCTTCGTGATGAACTATAACATATCAGGGATAGTTATGATGATCCTTGAGCTATTCGCGATGTTTGACACCGCGAGAGTAGAAATCAAGAAGGAGCATCAATTGTTGATGGTTAGTAAAACCACTAGTTTAAGAAGGGCAACGGGAAAAGGGATACTTCATGAAACAGCAAGTCATTTGCTGCTCTAGTGAAGAATCCCAAGGTTGAACCCAAACCCGAGACTAAGTGCTTCTGTAATGAGGGGAACGGTCACTGAAGCGGAACTACCCTAGATACTTGGTAGATGAGAAGGCAGGCAAGGTCGACAGAAGTATATTGGATATACATTGTATGAATGTGTACTTTACTAGTACTCCTAGGAGCACCAGGGTATTATATACCGGTTTGGTTGCTAAGTGTTAGTAACTCGAAATAAAAGCTGCGGAATAAACGGAGACTAGCTAAAGGTGAGATGACGATGTATGTTGGAAGTGTTTCCAAGGTTGATGTGATCAAGCATCGCATGCTCCCTCTACTATCGAGATTTGGTGTTTGCATTGAACATGATTGGATTATGTTTATCGCAATACGGTTATTCATTTAAGGAGAATAATGGTTACTCTGTTTATTTGAATAATACCTTCAATGGTCTTGCACCTAAAATGAATCTCGATCGTAGTGATACACATGTTCATGCCAAAAGATATAAGATAGTAATGATAGTACCACATACTTGTGGCACTGCAACTTGAGTCATATTGGTATAGAACGCATGAAGAAGCTCCATGTAGATGGATCTTTGGACTCACTCGTTTTTGAAAAGATTGAGACATGCGAACCATGTCTATTGGTATATATGCATGAAGAAACTCCATGCAGATGGATCGTTTGGACTCACTTGATTTTGAATCACTTGAGACATGCAAATCATACCACATGGGCAAGATGACTGAAAGGCCTCGTTTTCAGTAAGATGGAACAAGAGAGCAACTTGTTGGAAGTAATACATATGATGTGTGCAGTCCAATGAGTGCTGAGGCATGCAGTGGATATCGATATGTTCTTACTTCACAGATGATTTGAGTAGATGCTGAGAATATTTACTTGATGAAACACAAGTCTGAATTATTGAAAGGTTCAAGTAATTTCAGAGTGAAGTTGAAGATCGTTGTGACAAGAGGATAAAATGTCTATGATATGATCATAGAGATATCTGAGTTACGAGTTTGGCACACAATTAAGACATTGTGGAAAGTGTTTCACAATTAATACCGGCTGGAACACCACAGGGTGATGGTGTGTCCGAACATCATAACTGCACCCTATTGGATATGGTGCATACCATGATGTCTCTTATCGAATTACAACTATTGTTTATGGGTTAGGCATTAGAGACAACCGCATTCACTTTAAATAGGGCACCACGCAATTCCGTTGAGACGACACCGTTTAGACAAACCTAAGTTGTCGTTTCTTAAAAGTTTGGGGCTGCGATGCTTATGTGAAAAAGTTTCAAGCTGATAAGCTCGAACCCAAAGCGGATAAATGCATCTTCATAGAATACCCAAAAACAGTTGGGTATACCTCCTATTTCAGATCTGGAAGCAAAAGTAATTGCTTCTAGAAACGAGTCCTTTCTCGAGGAAAAGTTTCTCTCGAAAGAATTGAGTGGGAGGATGGTGGAGACTTGATAAGGTTATTGAACCGTCGCTTCAACTAGTGTGTAGCAGGGCACAGGAAGTTGTTCCTGTGGCACCTACACCAATTGAAGTGGAAGCTTATGATAGTGATCATGAAACTTCGGATCAAGTCACTACCAAACCTCGTAGGACGACGAGGATGCGTGCTACTTCAGAGTGGTACGTGATCCTGTCTGAGATATCATGTTGTTGGACAATACTGAACCTATAAGCTATGGAGAAGCGATGGTGGGCCCATATTCCGACAAATGGTTAGAAACCATGAAATCTGAGATAAATGGATCTTTGAGAAGAAGACGTACGTGGACGGTAATGTTACCGTCTATGAAGCTCGACTTGTGGCAAAGAGTATTTCCACAAGTTCAAGGAGTTGACTACGATGAGATTTTCTCATCCGTAGCGATGCTTAAGTCCGTCGGAATCATGTTAGCATTAGCTGCATTTATGAAATCTGGCAGATGGATGTCAAAACAAGTTTCCTTACCAGTTTTCGTAAGGAAAGGTTGTATGTGATACAATCAGAAAGGTTTTGTCGATCCTAAGGATGCTAAAAGGTATGCTAGCTCCAGCGATCCTTCCATGGATTAGAGCAAGCATCTCGGAGTCAGAATATACGCTTTGATGGAGTGATCAAAGTTTTTGGGTTTATACAAAGTTTGTTAGAAACTTGTATTTACAATAAAGTGAGTGGGAGCGCTACAACATTTCTGATAAGTATATGTGAATGACATATTGTTGATCCGAAATGATGTAAAATTTCTGGAAAGCATAAAGGATTGTTTGAAAGGAGTTTTTCAAGGGAAGACCTGGATAAAGCTGCTTTCATATTGGGCATCAAGATCTATAGAGATAGATCAAGACGCCTAATGATACTTTCAAAGAACGCACACCTTGACATGATTTTGAAAGAGTTCAAAATAGATCAGCAAAGAAGGAGTTCTTGGCTGTGTTACAAGGTGTGAGCATTGAGTAAGACTCAAGACCTGACCACAGCAGAAGAGAGAGAAAGGACGAAGGTCGTCCCCTATGCTTTAGACGTAGGCTCTACAGTATGCTATGCTGTGTACCGCACATGAAGTGTGCCTTGCCATGAGTTGGTCAAGGGGTACAATAGTGATCTGGGAATGGATCACATGACAGCGGTCGAACTTATCCTTAGTATTTAGTGGACTAAGGAATTTTCTCGATTATGGAGGTGAAAAGGAGTTCGTCGTAAAGGGTTACGTCGATGCGAACTTTGACACTAATCCGGATGACTCTGAGTAGTAAACCGGATTCGTATAGTAGAGCAGTTATTTGAAATGGCTCCAAGTAGCGCGTGGTAGCATCCACAAGATGACATAGATATTCGTAAAGAACACACGGATCTGAAAGGTTCAGACCCGTTGACTAATAACCTCTCTCACAAGCATAACATGATCAAATCAGAACTCATTGAGTGTTAATCACATAGAGATGTGAACTAGATTTTTGACTCTAGTAAACTCTTTGGATGTTGGTCACATGGTGATGTGACCGGTGAGTGTTAATCACAGGGTGATGTGAACTAGATTATTGACTCTAGTGCAAGTGGGAGACTGTTGGAAATATGCCCTAGAGGCAATAATAAATTGGTTATTATTATATTTGCTTGTTCATGATAATCGTTTATTATCCATGCTAGAATTGTATTGATAGGAAACTCAGATACATGTGTGGATACATAGACAACACCATGTCCCTAGTAAGCCTCTAGTTGACTAGCTCGTTGATCAATAGATGGTTACGGTTTCCTGACCATGGACATTGGATGTCGTTGATAACGGGATCACATCATTTGGAGAATGATGTGATGGACGAGACCCAATCCTAAGCCTAGCACAAGATCGTGTAGTTCGTTTGCTAAGAGCTTTTCTAATGTCAAGTATCATTTCCTTAGACCATGAGATTGTGCAACTCCCGGATACCGTAGGAATGCTTTGGGTGTACCAAACGTCACAACGTAACTGGGTGGCTATAAAGGTGCACTACAGGTATCTCCGAAAGTGTCTGTTGGGTTGGCACGAATCGAGACTGGGATTTGTCACTCCGTGTAAACGGAGAGGTATCTCTGGGCCCACTCGGTAGGACATCATCATTATGTGCACAATGTGACCAAGGAGTTGATCACGGGATGATGTGTTACGGAACGAGTAAAGAGACTTGCCGGTAACGAGATTGAACAAGGTATAGGGATACCGACGATCGAATCTCGGGCAAGTAACATACCGATAGACAAAGGGAATTGTATACGGGATTGATTGAATCCTCGACATCGTGGTTCATCCGATGAGATCATCGAGGAGCATGTGGGAGCCAACATGGGTATCCAGATCCCGCTGTTGGTTATTGACCGGAGAGTCGTCTCGGTCATGTCTGCGTGTCTCCCGAACCCGTAGGGTCTACACACTTAAGGTTCGGTGACGCTAGGGTTGTAGAGATATTAGTATGCGGTAACCCGAAAGTTGTTCGGAGTCCCGGATGAGATCCCGGACGTCACGAGGAGTTCCGGAATGGTCCGGAGGTAAAGATTTATATATGGGAAGTCTTATTTTGGTCGCCGGAAAAGTTTCGCACTTTATCGGTATTGTACCGGGAGTGCCGAAAGGGGTCCGGGGGTCCACCAAGGGGGTCCACCAGCCCCGGGGGGCCACATGGGCTGTGGGGTGTGCGCCTTGGCCTATATGGGCCAAGGGAACCAGCCCCAAGAGGCCCATGCGCCAAGAGATAAGGGAAAGGAAGAGTCCTAAAGGGGGAAGGCACCTCCGAGGTGCCTTGGGGAGGATGGACTCCTCCCTGGCCGCACCCTTCCTTGGAGGAAGGGCCAAGGCTGCGCCCCCTCTCCTTTGGCCCTATATATAGTGGGGGGAAGGGAGGGCAGCAATACCTAAGCCCTGGCGCCTCCCTCTCCCTCCCGTGACACCTCTTCCTCCCTGCTTGCGCTTGGCGAAGCCCTGCCGGGATCCCGCTACTTCCACCACCACGCCGTCGTGCTGCTGGATCTCCATCAACCTCTCCTCCCCCCTTGCTGGATCAACAAGGAGGAGACCTCGCTGCTCCGTACGTGTGTTGAACGCGGAGGTGCCGTCCGTTCGGCGCTAGGATCATCGGTGATTTGGATCACGACGAGTACGACTCCATCAACCCCGTTCTCTTGAACGCTTCCGCTCGCGATCTACAAGGGTATGTAGATGCACTCCTTCCCTCTCGTTGCTAGTAAACTCCATAGATTGATCTTGGTGATGCGTAGAAAATTTTGAATTTCTGCTACGTTCCCCAACAGTATTCCATCCTGAGTGGTTGGCTAATCCGGTGCTGATCCTCAAGAAGAATGGCACTTGGCATATGTGTGTGGACTACACAGATCTCAACAAAGCTTGTCCAGCAGATCCTTTTGCCCTCCCCGTATTGATCAAATTATTGATGCTACGGCGGGTTGTGAGCGTTTAAGTTTTTTGGATGCATATTCTGGTTATCATCAGATCAAAATGGCAGTTAAGGACCAAGAGAAGACAGCCTTCATAACTCCCTTTGGAGCCTTCTGCTATGTGTCCATGCCCTTTGGGCTCAAGAGTGCACAGGCAACTTATCAACGGTGTGTGCAGAATTGTCTTCATAAATAGAGCGGCCGCAATGTTCATGCCTATGTGGATGATATTGTGGTAAAATCAAGGAAGAAGGAGCCATTGATTGATGACTTGACGGAAACCTTTGATAACCTGCGGGTTTATAAAATGATGCTTAATCCGGCCAAATGTGTCTTTGGTGTACCTGCAGGGAAGCTCCTGGGCTTTTTGGTGTCTAACAGGGGCATTGAAGCTAATCCGGAAAAGATCAAAGCCATCACCTCCTTGGCTAAACCAAAGTGTATCAATGATGTTCAACGCCTGGCAGGCCGGATTGCCGCATTGAGCCGTTTTGTCAGTCGCCTTGGCGAGAAGGCCATCCCTTTGTATCAGATGCTGAAGAAAACGGATAACTTCGTCTGGAGTGACGCCGCTAATGAAGTGTTTGAGGACTTAAAGTGGCAGCTAGCTAATCCGCCGGTTCTCGCTGCTCCGGTTGACAAAGAGCCATTGTTGCTATATGTGGCAGCTAATGCTCGGGCTGTTAGTGTGGCTATTGTGGTGGAGCGCAAGGAGGTAGGAAAGGAATATCTGGTTCAGCGGCCGGTTTACTATATTAGTGAAGTACTCATTGAATCCAAGTAGAGGTACCCGCATTGGCAAAAATTGGTGTATGGGGTTTTCATGGCAAGCCGGAAGCTTAAGCAGTATTTCCAAGGTCATCCCATCACGGTGGTCAGCTCTGCTCCTTTGGGAGATATAATCCAGAATAGGGAGGCCACTGGTCGAATTGCTAAGTGGGCTATCGAGCTCGGGCCTCACGGGTTGAAATACATACCCCGAACGGCGATCAAATCTCAGGCACTTGTGGATTTCATCAATGATTGGACAGAATTACAAGCGCCAGAAGAGAAGCCGGATCACACTTATTGGACTATTCATTTTGATGGGTCCAGGCAATTGGAGGGCTCGGGGGCTGGAGTCGTGTTAACTTCCCCACGAGGTGATAAGTTTTGTTATGTTCTCCGTTTAATGTTCCCTTGCACTAATAATGCAGATGAATATGAGGCCTTACTCCATGGTCTTCGGATGGCTAAGGAGATGAATCTCAGCCGAGTTAAGTGTTTCGGTGACTCGGATCTGGTGGCTCAACAAGTGTCCGACACTTGGGATTCCAAGGACCCACTAATGGCAGCATATCGTCGTGAGGTGGATATTGTTGCAGGTTACTTCAAAGGTTATCAGGTGGATCATGTGGACCGGCGGAAGAATGAAGCGGCAGATGCTTTAAGCCGCCTGGGTTCCCAACGTAAACCGGTTCCACCTAATGTCTTCCTGGATGTTTTGCATAATCCGTCCGTCAAGCTCCCTGGTGAAGAGGATCTGGCTGTTCCTGACCCGGAGGCTCAGTTGGTGGCAGCTCTACATGTTATCCCAGATTGGACGGTTCCGTACCTGGCGTATATAAACCGGGGCGAGTTACCAGAGGATGAAACTTTGGCCAGACAGATAACCCGGCGGTCCAAGTCCATGACTATTATCAATGGAGAGTTACATCATTGCAGTGTGACAGGGGCATTTCAACACTGTGTATCTCCTGAGGAAGGCCGTGAAATTTTGCGTGAGATCCACGAAGGAGATTGTGGACACCACGCCGGTTCAAAATCTTTGGTGGCCAAGGCGTTTCGTCACGGTTTCTATTGGTTGACAGCTCATGCTGATGCCGAGGACTTGGTTAAAAGATGTGATGGCTGTTAGAAATTCTCAAGGCGTGCTCATGTACCAGCTCAAGAATTGAGGATGATTCCAATCACCTGGCCGTTTGCAACTTGGGGGCTGGATATGATTGGGCCTTTCAAGAGGTCCAAGGACAAGAAGACCCACCTTTTGGTGGCGGTTGATAAGTTCACAAAGTGGGTGGAGGCAGAGCCAGTTAGTAAGTGTGATGCAGCCACGGCAGTTCAATTCATCAAAAAGGTGATCTTCCGGTTTGGCTTTCCACACAGCATTATAACAGATAATGGTACCAATCTGTCAAAGGGTGCCATGAAGGAGTTCTGTCAACGTGAGCACATCCGGCTTAACGTGTCATCAGTGGCTCACCCCCAGTCCAATGGTCAAGCAGAGAGGGCCAATTAAGAGATCTTGAGAGGCATCAAACCCCGGCTTATGGTTCCTTTGCAACGGACGCCGGGTTGTTGGGTTGAGGAGTTACCTTCAGTGTTATGGAGCATCAATACCACACCCAACAGATCGATAGGCTACACACCGTTCTTCATGGTTTATGGAGCGGAAGCGGTTCCTCCTAGTGACATCCGTCATGACTCGCCTCATGTAGCGGCATATGTTGAAGCGGATAACGAGAAGGCACGGTAGGAAGCTCTTGACCTGTTAGATGAGGAGCGTGACATGGCGGCAGCCTGTTCGGCGATTTATCAGCAAGATCTGCGTCGTTATCATAGCCGCCGGGTTAGAACCAGAACCTTTCAAGAAGGAGATTTGGTGCTTCGACTCATCCAGGATCGGACGGATATGCACAAGCTATCCCCCCTTGGGAAGGACCTTTTGTGGTCAGCAAGGATCTGCACAATGGGTCGTACTACCTAATCGATGTTCGAGAGCGCAAAGACTCACGTAAATCGGAGGAGGAGACCAACCGGCCGTGGAATATTGCTCATCTTCGGCCCTACTATACTTGAGCTACAGGCTCTGCTTATGTACATATTATGACATTGTATATATTATGATCAATATAATAAACCAGAACCTCAGCTAAAGCGGGGTATCTGTTGTTTTCTTACATCACGTGTGGTTACATGGAGCTTACAAAGCGGCGTCAGGTTTACCCCTTGATTTAGCTTCTTAAAGCTTGAAATTAGATCACTTGGGGGCTTGGTCGTATCCGAACCATAGCTACGCCTCTTGATCGGCGCAATGCCACAACATCACTTGGGGGCTTGGTCGTATCCGAACCATAGCCACGCCTCTTGATCGGCACAATGCCACAACATCACTTGGGGGCTTGGTCGTATCCGAACCATAGCCACGCCTCTTGATCGGCGCAATGCCACAGCATCACTTGGGGGCTTGGTCGAACCCGAACCATAGCCACGCCTCTTGATCGGCGCAATCCCACAGCATCACTTGGGGGCTTGGTCGAACCCGAACCATAGCAACACCTCTTGATCGGCGTAATGCCAAAGCATCACTTGGGGGCTTGGTCGAACCCGAACCATAGCAACACCTCTTGATCAAATTTGGGGCCTGGCAGCCCGTGAAAAGCCTCGACTACAACGGTTTTATTTGCCTTTTGCTAAGTTTCTTTTTCTTTTGCTAAGATTTGTGATGTTTTCAAATCAGTGTTTATCAACCCGGTTAGGTTGTCAACTACAAGTTGTCAGTACATGACCAAGTTATAATCCGGAGACTATCAGCCCGGTCTAGTTTTGACTCATAGTCACCAGTATGGAATAGACCGGTGTTTATCACAACCCGGAACGGTTTTTGTTGTAAACCGACATTATATAACAGGAGATACTTTTACTCCGGATTAAGGTTATTACCCTCATTACAAGGTTGGTCAACCAACACTATGCCTAAAGGTCGCAGGTATCATATATTTCCATGTTTGGTTATCTTTTACAACCTTGGTTATAAACCTTGGTCATATACATAGTTGGGTATCATGACCCGTCCGGTGGTAAACCGCCAGGGCGCCTTAAGCTTTTTATCGGCAGGAACAACTAGAATAAATAGCTATGGATTATGAACATCATATCTCAAGCATGGTGGATTAACACGCATCAGTTGCAGATAAATATGCACGAAGGCATAACAGACCAAGTGTTTAACTAGCCTATTACAAGGCGTTTCAGTGCCCAAAAGAATAATTGTTTCTCAATAAACATTGCAGTATGGAAGATTAAACCGGCCCCGGGTTATGATCGCTGAGCAGCTTGACCTGACGGCTGCGGATCATCTTGCACCGTTTCATCTTCTTCGTCTCTACCCAGCGGCTGGAAGTCAACAGTTGTCCAGTCGATCCCGGTTAAAGCTTGGAAAACAGCTTCGTCGCTTATAAGGGTGGACGGTTCAATGTCAGAGGCGTAAGTGTGCTTACGGATTGGAGGGATCAGGTTTTGAGCCTCAGGAGTTGGTGCAGCAACCCGCTTGTTATTGGTATCATAGCTCGCCTGGTAAAATGAAAGATCAGCCTCTTCAGCAAGTTGACAAGCCAGTGGACGTACTTCCCGGTTTATGGCGCGGAGATCTTTAGTGCCAAACTCTGATCCGTCTTCTTTTAAGCTTGGGTAGCCTTTAGCCACGTCCGTCGGATCAAGATCAGGCACCCATGCTTTTGCCCGGGTTAGTGCGGTCAGAGCGCCAGCCCTTGCAGCAGACCACTTCAGCTCTTCTATCCGGGCAGGCAGCATAGATAGCCTGGCTAAGGTATCCTTGATCAACGTCAGGGGTGGCTTATTGTGAGAAGCGGTGCAGATAATCCGTTGTGCGCCGGTATACAGTTGCTCTATCAGCGTGTAGGCAGCTTTCAACTTCTTCCGCACATCAGAGCCCAGATGGCTAATGCGAGTTCCTGTATCATTACAAACATCAGTAAACCGACAACACATGGGAGGATATGTTGAAAGCATAAAGGAAGGATGCATACCAAACACAGCAGCGGTCATAGCATGCACTTGCTGCTTTACACCAGTCAGCTCGTCAACCACCGGTTTAAGAGCGGCTTTTGCGTTTTCAGCCCTTTTTATCAAAGCGGCTTTTTCAGTCTCCCAATCCGCCCGCTCTTTGTTGAAGCCCTCTTTCAGTTTCTCCATAGCGCCTAGAGCGCGGGTCAACTCTTCCTTCGCTTTGGAGGCTTCAGCTTGCTGGGTTTTGATGTTCTCTTGCAGATCAGCGGTTTGGCGTTCCTTCTTGCTCAGCTCCGCCTGTAAAGGGACAGATGTATCATGAGTTGACATTACATATTTGAAGTACCAAGCCCATAACAAGTTATGCCCTTGATACTTGGGGGCTAATGCATGTTTGCTCTTGATCAGAAATTTCTACAAGTCCCAAGCACAATACAAGTATTAATCTTGGCACTTGGGGGCTAATGTGTGTTTGCTCAAAAAGCTGTTGGTATGGGAGTTCTTCTACAGTCCCGTTTCATCTTTATAAAGTTAAACCGGCCCTTGGGGGCTATACCGGTGAAAGAGCAGTATGGCAAATTTTAAAGAAACCGGTTCATCTTAACGAGGTAATCCGGTCCCTGGAGGTTAAATATGCAAAGATAAGTTATGACAAAAGTCCCGGTTTAGATCGGTATCATAAACCGTCACTTGGGGGCTACTAGGAATTGATAAACTACAATTGGACAAAAGAGAAAAATGGTAGTTACCTCATATTGCTCCTTCATCAAGTTTACCAAACTAGCTTCCACTACTAGAAATCCCCATATTTCCGACGGTGAAATCTAATAGCCGACGGACCGTCGGGTATTACCGTAATAGCCGACGGTAGTTATAATGGCCGACGGTTAGTGTCAACTCACGAGTATTACTACTAATACCCGATGGTATACCAGAATGCCCGACGGTGAAAATCCACCCCTCGGTTATCCAACTTAATGCCCGACGGTTGACCGTAAAGCCCGACGGTTTTTCCTACACCCACGGGGATTACATGTAATGCCCGACGGGTTTCCCTACACCCACGGGGATTACATGTAATGCCCGACGGTTTTTGGTACACCCTCGGGGATTACATGTAATGCCCGACGGTTTTTGCCACACCCACGGGGATTACATGTAATGCCCGACGGTGAAATTTAATAGCCGAAGGTGAAAACAAAACTCTCACCTATGAGAGGACATGGCTGACGGTAGATATGTGCCTCTCGGTTATTTGAGAAAATACCCGACGGTGTATGGTGATAACCGACGGTTGACTTTCCCTCTCGATGATGTTTCAATGGACAACATATGTAGAATGACCGATGTTATATTCCAGATAATTCAGTATAAGAAGATTCCATGAACTAACATCTAGCATTGCTATTGTAAGCAGGTGCATTATGTTCTTTTTCACAATTAATATATAGGATGCTTAACAAAATTGGTACAGGATAATACAAATATGATGTTTAAAAAATTGCACTTACAAAAGTACTAGTTTGATAATTTCTTAGTCATGTACTTCTGTAACTTGGCTTGTACGTATCTTTAGTTTTTCTAATAAATGCAACTTTGTCTAGAAGGACCCCGACCTTCACGTATATTAATTATTAAATGCAAATGTGTCGTGAAGTATTAATTATGAATCATAATGAGGATGAGTGTTTTTTTTTAAATTAAGAAAGTGGAATGCTATGCATACGATCCTAGACGTACATATGATCCTTTTTGTTCGAAGCAGTGCAACCATTCTTTTTCCTCCTAACCAAGAAAGTAAAAGGGAGGCATCACCCTTTCTACAAAGAGTCTGCCACACGGAGCCACAGAGGCCTTACCGTTTCAAAGTGCTGTCGTCCCCTACATCGGTGAGGCTATGTTCGTACAATATGAACCTGTTCGTATTTTTCATCACCATTTTAGGTCCTTAGTAAACACGTACGGATGGTTATGAAGTACTAGTACTATTGTGACTTATAACAAGCCCGAGTTCTGTATTTCAAAACTAAAAAAGAGTCATTATATACATATGATTCTTTACGTACAATCCTTATCAGACACCCCAAACACAACAAATCGACCATTAAGCGGTGGTCATTCTTTCTTCCTCGGGAAGAAAAAGGGCAATCTCGCCAGCGTCTTTCCCAAGGAGAGTTCCTTCGCCGCCGTCCTTCGGTGGCTCCCCTCCGCCGACGATCTCGGTCGTCGGTGCTAGGGGGATCGCCGGATCCACGTGTGTGTGTGTGTGTGTGTGTGTGTGTGTGTGTGTGTGTGTGTGTGGATAGTTTTAGGCTAAAGTAGCTTCGTTTTTAGGTTGCTCATCGTCTTGGCTTTGACGGCGGCGCTGAATAAAGATTCTTCAAATCCTTCCCCAACAAGTCGATCGGCCCTATGGTTGGGGGCGGTTTTGAAAACCAGCCCGTTCAAGCAAGGATGGTGTACCGGTGGCATCCTCGTGGTGGACATGTGTCCTCGGGCTCCACCGTTGCGACGACGTCTGCCCCAACATCGGCGCGAAGCTTGGGAGGTAGTCCAGGAGCGGATGTAGATTGTGGACTGCATCGACGACATCTGAAAGACGGAACGTGTGCTGGGTTCGTGGTTGATGGATGCCAATTGTGGTTTCCTCCTTCGGCGTCTTAGTCGTGCCGGGGTGCTAGATCTTGAGTTTGATAGTGTGTCCGGGGTGTTGCCTAGATCTGATTCGTCCAACAACAATGACTTCAGTTTTGGTGAGCCACCTTGGAGGTCCACAAATCTGCATATCAGCGATTGAGCCGCGTCGAGCTTGGATGAGGAGGTGATATGTTGTTCTTTTCTTCAGTGGCTGCTGTGGTCGTGGTGACGGCGGCGAGCCTTCGGATCGCTTCAGGTTTTGTAGTCGTCGCTAGATGGTCTATGGATCTGCATGCAATTTTTGTTATTTCTGATATACGTTGTAATATCATGATTGATGATGAATAGGTTGGAAGTTTTCTATAAAATTACATAGTAAGATGAGATATTAACCCAATTGATGATGGAAACTAGGCAACACTGATTGAGACTAGGGGTGATAGTAGATCAACTATAAAAATATTCCAATTCATTAATGATATGTGAATTAGATAGATAATCTATCATTCGGATTAATTTTTTCAATTTACGTAGGAAGAATAAAAGTATGTTTAGCAATGAAGGTGGACTCAACCAAGTATCACATTTATTCGTGTGAGCGAAGGTAGCTCTTATTATTAGGTATGTTGAGCATATACGCCTGACTCACAAGTCCCGCGTCGCCCCTCGCGCGGGCGACATGAGAGGACCCAATTCCTAGCTGCTGGAACCACCTCCTCCCCTCCCCTCTGCCGTCGCTGATGGTTGGCACCAGGCAAAACCCGTGCGTGCAACGGCGGTGGCGCAGGTACTGCTCTTCCTCTAGCGGTCTCCGAGGGGCACAAGATACCCTGAATTGTGGGGGTGTTGCTCCTAATTCGATCAATGGGTGCGGCGGCCGGATCCCGATGACGATGTTCGTGGTGCCGGTCGGGACCAACGACTGGAGGAGGGCGGTGCGACTGGGCGTGGTCGGTGGCGGCGGCGGCAGCCGGTGAGGCCCAGATCGTCCTCGGCTAGAGACTTATTGATGTATTAATTTGTAAGATTTTTATGAATAATTAATAAAGTGGTTGGGTGCATACAGAGGCCAGTGTTAATCCTCCTTTTGAGAAAAAAAGAGTGCACTTTGTCAGTCCCCATCCACACATTATTGAGTTTAAAATTCTGCAACGCATATTTCAAAGTGTATAAATTTGTAAGTGTTTTTAGGGATACAGTACATTTTTAAGTGTGGTCAACATGCGCGGGATGAAAGTTTCAACCGACACGCGCGATGATTCTCGAAAAAAGAAAACCAATTGGAAAAAAAACACGCGCGAAGGAAAAAAAATCGAAATAGCCCACGCGGCACGAAGCCACGATCTCAACTTCCTCTAACCACCCACTGGGCCGTCGTGAACCTTGCCACTGCCCAGCTCCAGATTAGCCTCATTCCCACTCACCTCTCGATTGGAGCCTAGAGCAGTTCTCCACCCAGATCCCGTTTCTCACCCGTTGTGGCAGCGACCGACAGCACTCGGCAAGTTACGGTGCTAGGTCAGTGCCTCCTTTCCTCTGTCTCCCCGGGACTTCCTTTCTCCCGTCGCCTTGATCTCTTATTTTTTTGTATTCAATGCAGCAAAGTACGACGACTGGTGGTGGCGGAAAACGGCGACTGGCCACGCATGCTGTTGTGGGAGCGGCGGCAGCACGGGCTGATGGGCGAGCGGGGGGCAGGGGGCGCAAGGCTGATGGCCGAGCGGCGGGGCGTGCTAATGGGCGGCCGGCGCCGTGGGCTGATGTTCTGCGCTGATCGGTTCTCATTCGCATGCAGGGTAAAGGAGGCGAGAGGTCCACATCTCTAGCTGAACAGCCGCCCGAGGAAATGTCTCCTCCCTACCCAGCCAGAAGTTTGATCCTTCCGATCGAAGAGGTACCGTATCAGGTATCACCATAATCAAATCCCATCCATCTGCTTTTTCTTAATTCAGACATGCTGGAGTACATATGTTTCCATTCATCTGGATTTTCTACGAATCATTGTCAAAGAAGATCCCATTCAACGGTGAGATGGCCAAATTTTGGTAGTTGAACTTACGTACCACCTCTTTGGTTCCATCGTACCAATTACTCGCCAGTAATTTTGGAGTAGTACTTATCTGCAATCTAAGATTTCAACCCACGTTAATCTAGTCTGATTGATTCTGAATGTCAAATCCTTGCTAGCTAGGATGTCAAATATGTACGATTCACACAACTATGCTGACAAAACTACTACATAAGAATAGTAGTACTAGTTTAGCTTCGTACAACTACTTGTTCCAAGACATTCTAGTATCTTGTGGGTGTATTATGTTTGCTAGCCCTGATGTATATCTTTGGGTCGAGAAATGTGTGTGTAGGTCAGGGGGAAAAGGCATCAATTGAGGCAATGAACTGACACATATGACCCGTGGAATGGTGTATTTCCTAATGGATTGTTCTTTTCAATTCTATATATCTACAATAAGATCTTACCATGATATTTTCTCAAAGTTGTGTCGATTTAATGGCACATATCCAGATTTTTCTTTAACTGATGGTAGATTTGCCATCTTATCTTGTTCCTGAATCATGTTGTATGTGTCGCCTTGGCATTTTAGTTCTCCATATAATGATTTATGAACACATAGGCGTTGATGTGGATTTTAGATTTACTTAGTCTTTACTTTAAGTTGATAAACCGTTCCTCTTGGTTAACTTGTAGAGTTGATTACTAAAGCAAGTTATCACAAATAGCAGTGAATTGTATTCAAAGATCTAGAAGTACTAGTCTGTATAACCCTGTGCATAAAAGGTGCAAAACAATAGTCATTTTATTTTTGTTCATTTCTACTTTTCAGTTTCCATTTGCAAGACGTATGGTTGGAAAAGGATTGAAGTACTGGTGTAACACTAATAATTCTTACTAAGATGTGATTTCTATGTCAATGTGTAGATGATTCATGAACAAGTAAGTTTGTTCCTTTTAGCTCAATTAAATGTCAGCTGCATTATATCATTTTTCATCTCTCTTATAACAAGTCTTATAGTTTCTTAGGTATTGGTAAGTCATATTGGAGATAAATTGAGTTGTGATAATGCTATGATACTAATGATGACAATGGTACCTATGGCAATGTGGGAGATTATATATATGGCGATGGGCATTACGATCAAGACGACGATAATGGTGATGAGTCTGATGATCTTCGAGTCATGCAACCAAGTGAAGTTATGAAGTTCATGGACAATTTAGCTTATGCACAATGTTTGGACCATTATATCTTAGTCATTATTTTGTTTTTCATTTGACACTTCTTAGATGCGTCAGCATGGCCAATGTAATATTGATTCAACTCATTAGACATGTTATACTTCTTGTTGTTATGCTAAACAAAATATATTTTCTTCGATCATGTGTAGTTGTGTGATTCTGAGATGTATTTGAAAGGCCAATATTTTGAAATACTATTGTCATGAATCACAATTTCTTGGTATGCAACAACCCTTGATACAAGCAATTTGTAAGGGTGACTTATTTCCTACGGTGCAACAAACATCTTGGGTACACAATATGACCATAGGAACTTCAGAACATTGGTGAATTTATACAATTGATGGTGCTAGAAAATTCTCAACTAAAGGAATCCCCGAAGGGTTCTATGCACCATCAGTAATCATATAAACTGACGGTTTGGCACTCCTCTCGGTTATAAATAACCTTGACAGTCAAATATACCGTCGACTATTAAGAAAATTGACGGGGGGCAATAACCGTAGGAAAATAAATATCCGACGGGGAACCATCGGCTATAAGTGTCGTCGAGCTTCTGATGATCAATTTATGTCTAACGGTTAACCGTCGGCCTATTACCGTTGGAAAAGATATTATCTGACGGTACCGTCGGATATATGTGTAATGGCCGACAAAGCAAGACCGACGGGAGATAGCCGACGGTGACCCGTCGGTTATTAGGGTATCCGACGGTGAACTTATATATCCGACGGTGATTGGACCCTCGGCTATAATGGAAAATCTAGTAGTGTTCATAATCACGGCTGGTATACAGACGGTTCAAGAAGCCAGAGTGAATGTCTTGAGCATTGAGATGGGCGTAGCTTGATAAATCGGCATTCCATTTGCCTTTGCCGATAGCAGAGAGATCATCCTTGGCAGTATGCTTTGACAAAGCTACATGATTGCTAGGAGTGGTGTGGCCAGTGCTAGTAATCATAATATCCACATCTTCTTCATCAGCAGCCCTCACCGGAGTTGGCGGTTTATCAGTGTCCTTAACTGGACTGACCGGTTTGTCATCAGTTCGGACAGGGCTGGCTGGCCGGTCTGCATGGCTGGTAGTGTCAACTTGCACTTGTTCAGCAAGGAAGTCATGGTCTTGAGGTGGCGGATCGTGAAGCATGGCGTCAACATTGGTTTCTTCCGCCTCTGGAGTTGTTTCCGGTTCAGCAGCCACATTATCATCAGCCGGTTTGTTTAACCGAGCTTTCTTGCTAGGTCTTGGCTTGGCACTGAGAAAATATAGACATAAGGATCAGTACAGTATGTAAAACACATCAAGAGTAAAGACATGTGCATAGCCCACCCAGGAACTGTTTTGAGGGGTGGAAGCTGTGTGGCCGATGACTCGCCAGAGGATGAGTGAGAAGTACCCTGATAATTTGAATCAGACGGGTTAAGAGGCTGGCGAAAACAACCTGCTTTTGGGCATGAAGTATCAATGGGATAAGAGACCTCTGATCGGCGTTTCCGAACCGGACTGTTCGGTAAACCGGCGGAGGTAACTACCTGGCCGCTATGCCGGGTTGTACGGCGAGCTTCGTGCTGCTGCGTCTTCGAAATAAAGTTTGGGTCCAAGTAAGCAAGAGGGTGAGAAAATTTTACTTTCCGGTTTGCTTGACGGATTTTTGGTGTTGGCAGAGGATCTGAATCGGAGGAAAGAATGGTTACCTCTACGTCCTCAGCTTGACTACCTTCAGCGTCGTCCTGATAATAATCATTGTCAATGAGATGTACGAAAAATGAACCAAGAGAGTCAAGTTCTACCTCTGGTTCCGGATTACGCACATCGTCATCAGCGGGTAGATCAGAGGATGCGGTGGTCCTTCTTTTGGCAGGTTTTTTAACAACCTTGGTCTTTGGACGAACTGGCTTGACCGGTTTGTCTTGCGGCTTCGCCGGTTTGTCTTGTGATGGTTTCTTGTTCCAGAACGGATCATCACCCTGTCAGAAAATAATCACACTTTCAGAGAATATTTGGACAGAAGCAAATTCAGATACAAAGGATTATATGATTCTTACAGCTGGTGGTTTGTTGAAGGTGCAGAAAGGGAGTAGTCCGGTTTGGGCACAGACGGCCTCCGGTTCGTTCAGTATTTTCTTCACAGCCTCAGTGACTTCTTCGTCTGTAAGCTGAATGTCAATGTGCCGCTGAGCATCCTTCAAACTCCCCGTGTATTCACACATCAAACCGGGGCGCCAGCTTAAGGGCAGAATGCTCCAGCTTATCCAGCAACGAGCAAGATCAACTCCTGTCAAACCGTTCGCCATGAAGGCTCTAAGCTTTGATAGTTGGGGAGCATAGTTGGCCCGTTCTCTTGCTGTCAACCTCTGAGGAAACGGGTGTGTGTTGCTCAGGCGTTCAGGGTGGTAACATGGCAGGGGTTTTTCGTCAGATGGAGAGGTATCCATGCAGTAAAACCAAGTTTGGTTCCACTCTTTGGGGTGACTGTGGAGTTTGGGATGGGGGAAGGTGACTTCTTTCCTCTTCTGAACCGCCATTCCGCCCAGTTCCGTATTGGGTCCATCTGAGAACTCGTTGCGACGGTTCAAGTGAAAGAAATCCCTAAACAGTTCGACTGTAGGTTCCTCTTGCAGATAAACTTCACAGAATATTTGGAAGTGGCAGATGTTGGTAATAGAGTTGGGACCGATGTCTTGAGGGCGCAGCTGAAAATTGGCTAGCACATCTCGGAAATTTTTTGAACCGGGAGGGCTAAAACCTCGTCCGAGATGATCAGCAAACACGACTACCTCTCCATCCTTGGGTGTAGGAGGATTTTCCGGGCCAGGGACCCTCCAGTGGATGACATCTTTCTTGGCTAAAGCGCCCGTTTTAACGAGGTTGTTTAACTGCTCCTCGGTTACTCGAGAGGGAGCCCAATTGCACTCATAGACTTGTTTAGCCATGACAAGGAAAATATGAAAAAGGATTATTACCGGTTTAAGATTTACAGTGGACAACTATACAGCGGTATGAGGATACAAGCATATTGGTAAACCGGATTTGGTTATTCGTAAACCGGAGTCTGACAATGGAACAGTATAATGCATTGACGGTTCAACAGGGGACTAATGGTATCGACCGGGTCATCATTTTTTCTGTGAAGTTAAACCGGCCAATCTGGTATTCAAAGTGTGTAAGTGAAGGAAGAAACAAGTTTCACATCTTGCTATGGTAATTTCAGATCTACCGCGCGTAGGAAAACAAAATATATCCTGACCTAAATTCCAGCGTACTAAAAGTTCACCAAGCTCAGATGAGTTGGATATCAAACAAGTGCTGAAACTACTACCGCGCGAGATCTATGTGGCTTAAACTACCACCGCGCGAGATCTACGTGGTTTTTGGATCTAATCCATGGATATAAATAAGGAAAAAGAAGGGCGGCGATGAACACTGATGAACGACAGAAACCCTAAAGTGCAGATATATGGTAAGAGAAAGGGGAGACTTACGGATGCTGTTGAATAGCGGCGGCGCGCGGAGGAGCTCTGGTACGTTTAGGTCGATGTAGCGGCCAAGGTTGGTGTAGCAGTCGAAGGTTGACGGCGGCGGCCGAGGTCGAAGGGTCGGGCGTCGCGAGGATGAAGATGAAGCGAAGAGGCACGGGGGGAAAATGGAAAGACCCCCTGGCCCTATTTATAAGGGAGATAAACGACAAATGTGAAAATCGAGGAGCCGGATTTTTTGATATAAGGTGATGCTGTCGCCTCGATTGTCGGAGGCTCGTTAATGACAGGTGACGTCACGGCGGTTTACCATGCTCCTAGAAAATGATGTCATGGCGGTTTACAAGATTGTGTGAAGATGTTGAAGAAGAAATTTTCTTAAGTATTGAGGATTGACATGAACCAGTTCAAATCAATCTGGGGCCTAATGTGTGGGATATTATCACTGGGCATAAACCGGCCAGGAGAGGCCGGGTTAACTTCATAAGTAGTTCATCTGTATCTGAAGCCCATGAAGACAGACGATGACGCTTCATGAAGGCCCTGGGCCCAAAGCCGGTTTAAGGCCTGTAGGCACAAACCGGCACTGAGATGTAAACTTGTGTTGTAAGGTAGAAGTAGCAGAGACCGAGCTGGACACGATTATGAGCCGGCCTCGGAGTCTGTAAACCGACGGGTGTCAACCCATGTATATAAGGGGACGACCCGGCGGCAGTTCAGGGACAACAGACAACAACTCGAGACTCAGGCAAAGCGTATTCGCTCCCTGGTCATCGAAACCCCATCAATTCCATCACAACTAGACGTAGGCTTTTATCTTCATCGTAAGGGGCCGAACTAGTATAAACTCTCTTGCGTCCCTTGTCCGCTTTAACCCCTTTAAGCTAACCCGTAGCGATGGCTCCACGACTAAGTCCTTTCTCTAGGACATCTGCCGTGACAAAACCACGACAAGAACCAAGCACATCAAGAGACGCTTCAATTCCATCCGCGATCAAGTCAAGGAGGGAGACATAGAGATTTGCAAGATACATACGGATCTGAATGTTGCAGACCCGTTGACTAAGCCTCTCTCACGAGCAAAACATGATCAACACCAAGACTCCATGGGTGTTAGAATCATTACTCTGTAATCTAGATTATTGACTCTAGTGCAAGTGGGAGACTGAAGGAAATATGCCCTAGAGGCAATAATAAAGTTGTTATTTATATTTCCTTATATCATGATAAATGTTTATTATTCATGCTAGAATTGTATTAACCGGAAACTTAGTACATGTGTGAATACATAGACAAACAGAATGTCACTAGTATGCCTCTACTTGACTAGCTCGTTGAATCAAAGATGGTTAAGTTTCCTAGCCATAGACATGAGTTGTCATTTGATTATCGGGATCACATCATTAGAGAATGATGTGATTGACTTGACCCATTCCGTTAGCTTAGCACTTGATCATTTAGTTTATTGCTATTGCTTTCTTCATCACTTATACATGTTCCTATGACTATGAGGTTATGCAACTCCCGAATACCAGAGGAACACTTAGTGTGCTATCAAACGTCGCAACGTAACTGGGTGATTATAAAGATGCTCTACAGGTGTCTCCGATGGTGTTTGTTGGGTTGGCATAGATCGAGATTAGGATTTGTCACTCCGTGTTACGGAGATGTATCTCTGGGCCCTCTCAGTAATGCACATCACTATGAGCCTTGCAAGCAATGTGACTAATGAGTTAGTTGCGGGATGATGCATTACGGAACGAGTAAAGAGACTTGCCAGTAACAAGATTGAACTAGGTATTGAGATACCGACGATCGAATCTCGGACAAGTAACATACCAATGACAAAGGGAACAACGTATGTTGTTATGCGGTTTGACCGCTAAAGATCTTCGTAGAATACGTAGGAACCAATATGAGCATCCAGGTTCCGCTATTGGTTATTGAACGGAGATGAGTCTCGGTCATGTCTACATAGTTCTCGAACCCGTAGGGTCCGCACGCTTAACGTTCAGTGAAGATCGATATTATGAGTTTATGTGTTTGGTGTACCGAAGGTTGTTCGGAGTCCCGGATGTGATCACGGACATGACAAGGAGTCTCGAAATGGTCGAGACATAGAGATCGATATATTGGATGGCTATGTTTGGACATCGGAATGGTTCCGGATGAGTTCGGGCATTTACCTGAGTACCGGGAGGTTACCGGAACCCCCCGGGGAGTATATGGGCCTTATTGGGAGAGAGGAGGAGGCGGCCAAGGAGGGGTGCCCCCCCAAAGCCCAATCCGAATTGGGTGGGGGGCCGGCCCCCCTTTCCTTCCTCCCTCTCTCCTCCTTCCTTCCTCTCCTACTCCAACTAGGGAAGGGGGGGAATCCTACTCCCGGTGGGAGTAGGACTCCCCTAGGGCGCGCCATAGAGAGGGCCGGCCCCTCCCCTCCTCCACTCCTTTATATACGGGGGAGGGGGCACCCCATAGACACACAAGTTGATTGTTTAGCCGTGTGCGGTGCCCCCCTGCACAGATTTCCACCTCGGCCATATCGTTGTAGTGCTTAGGCGAAGCCCTGCGTCGGTAACTTCATCATCACCGTCATCACGCCATCGTGCTGACGAAGCTCTCCCTCGACACTCACCTGGATCTAGAGTTCGTGGGATGTCACCGAGCTGAACGTGTGCAGATAGCGGAGGTGCCGTACTTTCGGTACTAGGATCGGTCGGATCATGAAGACGTACGACTACATCAATGGCGATGTCATAATGCGTCTGCTTTCGGTCTACGAGGGTACGTGGACAACACTCTCCCCTCTCGTTGTTATGCATCACCTAGATGGATCTTGCGTGTGCGTAGGATTTTTTTGAAATTACTGCGTTCCCCAACACTAGCGACGACTACAATCACTAAAGCGAGCCGAAGGCACGCCGCCATCACTGCCCCCTCCCTGATGAGAGTCAGGTAAACCTTATTGTAGTAGACAGTCTGGAAGCTTTGTGCTAAGGCCCTATAGGACCAGCGCACCAGAACAACAACCGCCGACGATGAAGAGAAGCGTACATCGAAAGTATCCAACCTGTAGACACACAAACAAAGATGAACGAAGACCGGATCCGTGTGGATCCACCAGCCGAATCCCATGCGATTCGCCAAAGACAAACTTTCAAACGCCCTCCGACCGACGATGAATCTTTACCTCTCGACCATTTCGAGACTCCTCGTCATGTCTGCGATCTCATCCGGGACTCCGAACAAACTTCGGTCATCAAATCACATAACTCATAATACAAATCATCATCGAACGTTAAGCATGCGGACCCTACGGGTTCGAGAACTATGTAGACATGACCGAGACACATCTTCGGTCAATAACCAATAGCGGAACCTGGATGCTCATATTGGCTCCTACATATTCTACGAAGATCTTTATCGGTCAAACCGCATAACAACATACGTTATTCCCTTTGTCATCGGTATGTTACTTGGCCGAGATTCGATCGTTGGTATCATCATACCTAGTTCAATCTCATTACCGGCAAGTCTCTTTACTCGTTCCGTAATGCATCATCCCGTAACTAACTCATTAGTCATATTGCTTGCAAGGCTTATAGTGATGTGCATTACCGAGAGGGCCCAGAGATACCTCTCTGATACACGGAGTGACAAATCCTAATCTTGATCTATGCAACCCCAACAAATACCTTCGCAGACACCTGTAGAGCATCTTTATAATCACCCAGTTACATTGTGACGTTTGATAGCACACAAGGTGTTCCTCCGGTATTTGGGAGTTGCATAATCTCATAGTCAGAGGAACATGTATAAGTCATGAAGAAAGCAATAGCAATAAAACTAAACGATCATTATGCTAAGCTAACGGATGGGTCTTGTCCATCACATCATTCTCTAATGATGTGATCCCGTTCATCAAATGACAACACATGTCTATGGTTAGGAAACTTAACCATCTTTGATTAATGAGCTAGTCAAGTAGAGGCATACTAGGGAAACTTTGTTTTGTCTATGTATTCACACATGTACTAAGTTTCCGGTTAATACAATTCTAGCATGAATAATAAACATTTATCATGATATAAGGAAATATAAATAACAACTTTATTATTGCCTCTAGGGCATATTTCCTTCAGTCTCCCACTTGCACTAGAGTCAATAATCTAGATTACATAGTAATGATTCTAACACCCATGGAGTCTTGGTGCTGATCTTGTTTTGCTCATGGAAGAGGCTTAGTCAACGGGTCTGCAACATTCAAATCCGTATGTATTTTGCAGATCTCTATGTCTCCTTCCGTGACTAGATCGTGGATGGAATTGAAGCATCACTTGATGTGTTTGGTCATCTTGTGAAATCTGGATTCCTTCGCCAAGGCAATTGCTCCAGTATTGTCACAAAAGATTTTCATTGAACCCGATTGATACGTCTCCAACGTATCTATAATTTTTTATTGTTCCATGCTATATTATATTCTGTTTTGGATGTTTAATTGGCTTTATTATACACTTTTATATTATTTTTGGGACTAACCTATTAACCGGAGGCCCAGCCCAAATTGCTGTTTTTGCCTATTTCAGTGTTTCGCAGAAAAAGAATATCAAACGGAGTCCAAACGGAATGAAACCTTCGGGAACGTGATTTTTGCAACAAACGTGATCCAGAGGACTTGGAGTCCACGTCAAGAAATCAACCAGGAGAGCACGAGGCAGGGGGACGCGCCTACCCCCATGGCGCGCCTTCCACTCTCGTGGGGCCCATGTTGCTCCACCGACGTACTTCTTCCTCCTATATATACCTACGTACCCCCAAACTATCAGATATGGAGCCAAAAACCTAATTCCACCGCCGCAACCTTCTGTACCCGTGAGATCCCATCTTGGGGCCTTTTCCGGCGCTCCGCCAGAGGGGGCATTGATCACAGAGGGCTTCTACATGAACACCATAGCCTCTCCGATGATGTGTGAGTAGTTTACCTCAGACCTTCGGGTCCATAGTTATTAGCTAGATGGCTTTTTCTCTCTTTTTGGATCTCAATACAAAGTTCTCCATGATCCTTGTGGAGATCTATTTGATGTAATCTTCTTTTGCGGTGTGTTTGTTGAGACCGATGAATTGTGGGTTTATGATCAAGTTTATCTATGAACAATATTTGAATCTCCTCTGAATTCTTTTATGTATGATTGGTTATCTTTGCAAGTCTCTTCGAATTATCAGTTTGGTTTGGCCTACTAGATTGATCTTTCTTGCAATGGGAGAAGTGCTTAGCTTTGGGTTCAATCTTGCGGTGTCCTTTCCCAGTGACAGCAGGGGCAGCAAGGCATGTATTGTATTGTTGCCATCGAGGATAACAAGATGGGGTTTATACCATATTGCATGAGTTTATCCCTCTACATCATGTCATCTTGCTTACAGCGTTACTTTGTTCTTATGAATTTAATACTCTAGATGCATGCTGGATAGCGGTTGATGTGTGGAGTAATAGTAGTGGATGCAGGGAGGAGTCGGTCTACTTGTCACGGACGTGATGCCTATATACATGATCATACCTAGATATTCTCATAACTATGCTCAATTCTATCAATTGCTCAACAGTAATTTGTTCACCCACCGTAATACTTATGCTCTTGAGAGAAGCCACTAGTGAAACCTATGCCCCTCGGGTCTATTTTCCATCATATTAATCTTCCAACACTTAGTTATTTCTTTTGCCTTTTATTTTACTTTGCATCTTTATTTCTCTTTATCATAAAAATACCAAAAATATTATCTTATCATATCTATCAGATCTCACTCTCGTAAGTGACCGTTGAGGGATTGACAACCCCTTTATCGCGTTGGTTGCGAGGTTCTTATTTGTTTGTGTAGGTGCGAGGGACTCGTGCGTGATCTCCTACTGGATTGATACCTTGGTTCTCAAAAACTGAGGAAATACTTACGCTACTTTACTGAAGGAAATATGCCCTAGAGGCAATAATAAAGTATTATATATTTCCTTATATCATGATAAATGTTTATTATTCATGCTAGAATTGTATTAACCGGAAACATAATACATGTGTGAATACATAGACAAACAGAGTGTCACTAGTATGCCTCTACTTGACTAGCTCGTTAATCAAAGATGGTTATGTTTCCTAGCCATAGACATGAGTTGTCATTTAATTAATGGGATCACCTCATTAGGAGAATGACGTGATTGACTTGACCCATTCCATTAGCTTAGCACCCGATCGTTTAGTATGTTGCTATTGCTTTCTTCATGACTTATACATGTTCCTATGACTATGAGATTATGCAACTCCCGTTTACCGGAGGAACACTTTGTGTGCTACCAAACGTCACAACGTAAATGGGTGATTAAAAGGTGCTCTACAGGTGTCTCCAAAGGTACTTGTTGGGTTGGCGTATTTCGAGATTAGGATTTGTCACTCCAATTGTCGGAGAGGTATATCTGGGCCCACTCGGTAATGCACATCACTATAAGCCTTGCAAGCATTGTGACTAATGAGTTAGTTGCGGGATGATGTGTTACGGAACGAGTAAAGAGACTTGCCAGTAACGAGATTGAACTAGGTATTGAGATACCGACGATCAAATCTCGGGCAAGTAACATACCGGTGACAAAGGGAACAACTTATGTTGTTATGCGGTCTGACCGATAAAGATCTTCGTAGAATATGTGGGAGCCAATATGGGCATCCAGGTCCCGCTATTGGTTATTGACCGGAGACGTGTCTCGGTCATGTCTACATAGTTCTCGAACCCGTAGGGTCCGCACGCTTAACGTTACGATGACAGTTTTATTGAGTTTTGATGTACCGAAGGAGTTCGGAGTCCCGGATGATCGGGGATATGACGAGGAGTCTCGAAATGGTCGAGACGTAAAGATCGATATATTGGACGACTATATTCGGAATTCGGAAAGGTTCCGAGTGATTCGGGTATTTTTCGGAGTACCGGAGAGTTACGGGAATACATATTGGGCCTTATTGGGCCATACGGGAAAGAAGGAAAAGGGCCTCAAGGGTGGCCGCACCCCTCCCCTTGGTCTGGTCCGAATTGGACTAGGGAAGGGGGGCGCCCCCTTCCTTCCTTCTCTTTTTCCCTTCCTCTTTTCCTATTCCATATGGGAGGTGGAATCCTACTAGGACTAGGGAGTCCTAGTAGGACTCCACACTTGGTGCGCCCCCTCCTAGGGCCGGCCTCCGCCTCCCTTGCTCCTTTATATACGGGGGCAGGGGGCACCCCATGAACACAACAATTGATCCTTGAGATCTCTTAGCCGTGTGCGGTGCCCCCCTCCACCATATTACACCTCGATAATACCGTTGCGGAGCTTAGGCGATGCCCTGCGTCGGTAGAACATCATCATCGTCACCACGCCGTCGTGCTGACGAAACTCTCCCTCAACACTCGGCTGGATCGGAGTTCGAGGGACGTCATCGAGCTGAACGCGTGTAGAACTCGGAGGTGCCGTACGTTTGGTACTTGATCGGTCGGATCGTGAAGACGTACGACTACATCAACCGCGTTGTGATAACGCTTCCGCTGTCGGTCTACGAGGGTACGTGGACAACACTCTCCCCTCTCGTTGCTATGCATCACCATGATCTTGCGTGTGCGTAGGAAATTTTTTGAAATTACTACGTTCCCCAACAGTGGCATCCGAGCCTGGTTTTATGCGTTGATGCTATGCACGAGTAGAACACAAGTGATTTGTGGGCGATATAAGTCATACTGCTTACCAGCATGTCATACTTTGGTTCAGCGGTATTGTGAGATGAAGCGGCCCGAACCGACATTACGCGTACGCTTACGCGAGACTGGTTTCACCGTTGCGAGCACTCGTTGCTTAAAGGTGACTGGCGGGTGTCTGTCTCTCTCGCTTTAGTTAAACCGAGTGTGGCTACGCCCGGTCCTTGTGAAGGTTAAAACAGCACCAACTTGACAAACTATCGTTGTGGTTTTGATGCGTAGGTAAGAGCGGTTCTTGCTAAGCCCGTAGCAGCCACGTAAAACTTGCAACAACAAAGTAGAGGACGTCTAACTTGTTTTTGCAGGGCATGTTGTGATGTGATATGGTCAAGACATGATGTGATATAATTTGTTCTATGCGATGGTCATGTTTTGTAACCGAATTATCGGCAACTGGCAGGAGCCATATGGTTGTCGTTTTTATTGTATGCAATGCAATCGCCATGTAATGCTTTACTTTATCACTAAGCGGTAGCGATAGTCGTAGAAGCATAAGATTGACGAGACGACAACGATGCTACGATGGAGATCAAGGTGTCGCGCCGGTGACGATGGTGATCATGACGGTGCTTCGGAGATGGAGATCACAAGCACGGTGCTTCGGAGATGGAGATCACAAGCACAAGATGATGATGGCCATATCATATCACTTATATTGATTGCATGTGATGTTAATCCTTTATGCATCTTATCTTGCTTTGTTTGACGGTAGCATTATAAGATGATCCTTCACTAAATTATCAAAGTATAAGTGTTCTCCCTGAGTATGCACCGTTGCGAAAGTTCTTCGTGCTGAGACACCACGTGATGATCGGGTGTGATAGGCTCTACGTTCAAATACAACGGGTGCAAAACAGTTGCACACGCGGAATACTCAGGTTAAACTTGACGACCCTAGCATATAACAGATATGGCCTCGGAACACGGAGACCGAAAGGTCGAGCGTGAATCATATAGTAGATATGATCAACATAGTGATGTTCACCATTGAAACTACTCCATCTCACGTGATGATCGGACATGGTTTAGTTGATATGGATCACGTGATCACTTAGAAGATTAGAGGGATGTCTATCTAAGTGGGAGTTCTTAAGTAATATGATTAATTGAACTTTAATTTATCATGAACTTAGTCCTGGTAGTATTAGCATATCTATGTTGTAGATTAATAGCTCGCGTTGTTGCTTCCCTATGTTTTATATATGTTCCTAGAGAAAACTAAGTTGAAAGATGATAGTAGCAATGATGCGGACTGGGTCCGTGATCTGAGGTTTATCCTCATTGCTGCACAGAAGAATTATGTCCTTGATGCACTGCTAGGTGACAGACCTATTGCAGGAGCAGATGCAGACGTTATGAACATTTGGCTAGCTCAATATGATGACTACTTGATAGTTTAGTGCACCATGCTTAACGGCTTAGAATCGGGACTTCAAAGACGTTTTGAACGTCATGGACCATATGAGATGTTCCAGGAGTTGAAGTTAATATTTCAAGCAAATACCCGATTTGAGAGATATGAAATCTCCAACAAGTTCTACAGCTAAAAGATGGAGGAGAATAGCTCAAGCAGTGAGCATGTGCTCAGATTGTTCGGGTACTACAATCGCTTGAATCAAGTGGGAGTTAATCTTCCAGATAAGATAGTGATTGACAGAATTCTCTAGTCACCATCACCAAGTTAGTAGAACTTCGTGATGAACTATAGTATGCAAGGGATGACGAAAGTAATTCCCGAGCTCTTCGTGATGCTGAAATCGACGAAGGTAGAAATCAAGAAAAACATCAAGTGTTGATGGTTGACGAGACCACTTCAAGTGTTGATGGTTGACAAGACCACTAGTTTCAAGAAAAGGGCAAAGGGAAGAAGGGGAACTTCAAAAGAACGGCAAGCAAGTTGCTACTCAAGTGAAGAAGCCCAAGTCTATACCTAAGCCTGAGACTAAGTGCTTCTACTGCAAAGGGACTGGTCACTGGAAGCGGAACTACCCCAAGTATTTGGTGGATAAGAAAGATGGCAAAGTGAACAAAGGTATATTGGATATACATGTTATTGATGTGTACTTACTAGTGTTTATAGCAACCCCTCAGTATTTGATACTGGTTCAGTTGCTAAAGAGTAGTAACTCGAAAACGAGAGTAGCAGAATAAACAGAGACTAGTAAAAGGCGAGGTGACGATGTGTGTTGGAAGTAGTTCCAAGATTGATATGATCATCATCGCACACTCCCTATAATTTCGGGATTAGTGTTGAAACTAAATAAGTGTTATTTGGTGTTTGCGTTGAGCATGAATATGATTTGATCATGTTTATTGCAATACGGTTATTCATTTAAGTTAGAGAACAATTGTTGTTCTGTTTACATGAATAAAAACCTTTTATGGTCACACACACCAACGAAAATGGTTTGTTGGATCTCGATCGTAGTGATACACATATTCATAATATTGAAGCCAAAAGATGCAAAGTTAATAATGATAGTCCAAATTATTTGTGGCACTGCCGTTTAGGTCATATTGGTGTAAAGCGCACGAAGAAACTCCATGCTGATGGGATTTTGGAATCACTTGATTATGAATCACTTGATGCTTGCGAACCATGCCTCTTGGGCAAGATGACTAAAACGCCGTTCTCCGGAACAATGGATCAAGCAACAGATTTGTTGGAAATCATACATGCTGATGTATGTGGTCCGATGAATATTGAGGCTCGTAGCGGGTATCATTATTTTCTGATCTTCACAGCTGATTTGAGCAGATATGGGTATATCTACTTAATGAAACAAAAGTCTGAAACATTTGAAAAGTTCATACAATTTCAGAGTGAAGTGGAAAATCATCGTAACAAGAAAATAAAGTTTCTACGATCTGATCGTGGAGAAGAGTATTTGAGTTACGAGTTTGGTCTTCAGTTAAAACAATGTGAAATAGTTTCACTGCTCACGCCACCTGGAACACCACCGTGTAATGGTGCGTCCGAACATCGTAACTGTACTTTATTAGATATGGTGCAATCTATGATGTCTATTACCGATTTACCACTATCGTTTTGGGGTTATGCATTAGAGACAGCTACATTCACGTTAAAAAAGGGCACCATCAAAATCCGCTGAGACGACGCCTTATGAACTGTGGTTTGGCAAGAAACCAAAGTTGTCGTTTCTTAAAGTTTGGGGTTGCGATGCTTATGTGAAAAAGTTTCATCCCGATAAGCTCAAACCCAAATCGGACAAATGTGTCTTCATAGGATACCCAAAGGAGACAGTTGGGTACACCTTCTATCACAGATCTGAAGGCAAGACATTCGTTGCTTAGTATGGATCCTTTCTAGAGAAGGAGTTTCTCTCGAAAGAAGTGAGTGGGAGGAAAGTAGAACTTGATGAGGTAACTGTACCTGCTCCCTTATTGGAAAGTAGTTCATCGCAGAAACCAGTTTCTGTGACGCCTATACCAATTAGTGAGGAAGTTAATGATGATGATCATGGAACTTCAGATCAAGTTATTACTGAACCTCGTAGGTCAACCAGAGTAAGATCCGCACCAGAGTGGTACGATAATCCTGTTCTGGAGGTTATGTTACTAGACCATGACGAACCTACGAACTATGAAGAAGCGATGGTGAGCCCAGATTCCGCAAAATGGCTTGAGGCCATGAAATCTGAGATGAGATCCATGTATGAGAACAAAGTGTGGACTTTGGTTGACTTGCCCAATGATCGGCAAGCAATTGAGAATAAATATATCGTCAAGAGGAAGACGGACGCTGATAGTAGTATCACTATCTACAAAGCTAGAATTGTCGCAAAAAGGTTTTCGACAAGTTCAAGATGTTGACTACGATGAGAGTTTCTCACTCGTATCTATGCTTAAGTCTATCTGAATCATGTTAGCAATTGCCGCATTTTATGAAATATGGCAAATGGATAAACAAAACTGCATTCCTTAATGGATTTATTAAAGAAGAGTTGTATATGATGCAACCAGGAGGTTTTGTCAATCCTAAAGGTGCTAACAAAATATGCAAGCTCCAGCGATCCATCTATGGACTGGTGCAAGCATCTCGGAGTTGGAATATGCACTTTGATAAGTTGATCAAAGGATATAGTTTTATACAGACTTGCGGTGAAGCCTGTATTTACAAGAAAGTGAGTGGGAGCACTACAGCATTTCTGATAAGTATATGTGAATGACATATTGTTGATCGGAAATAATGTAGAATTATTCTGTAAAGCATAAAGGAGTGTTTTTGAAATGAGTTTTTCAAAGAAAGACCTCAGTGAAGCTGCTTACATATTGAGTATCAAGATCTATAGAGATAGATGAAGACGCTTGATAAGTTTTTCAATGAGTACATACCTTAACAAGATTTTGAAATAGTTCAAAATAGAACAGTCAAAGAAAGAGTTCTTGCCTGTGTTACAAGGTGTGAAATTGAGTAAAGACTCAAAGCCCGACCACGACAAAAGATAGAAAGAGAATGAAAGTCATTCCCTATGCCTTGGCCATAGGTTCTATAAAGTATGCCATGCTGTGTACCAGATCTATTGTATACCCTACATTGATTTTGGCAAGGGAGTACAATAGTGATCTAGGAGTAGATCACTGGACAACGGTCAAAATTATCCTTAGTGGAATAAGGATATGTTTCTCGATTATGGAAGTGACAAAAGGTTCATCGTAAAGGGTTACGTCGATGCAAGTTTTGACACTAAATCTAGATGACTCTAAGTCTCGGTCTAGATACATATTGAAAGTGGGAGCAATTAGCTAGAGTAGCTCCGTGCAGAGCATTGTAGACATAGAAATTTGCAAAATACTTACGGATCTGAATGTGACAGACCCGTTGACTAAAATTATCTCACAAGCAAAACATGATCACACCTTAGTACTCTTTGGGTGTTAATCACATAGCGATGTGAACTAGATTATTGACTCTAGTAAACCCTTTGGGTGTTGGTCACATGACGATGTGAACTATGGGTGTTAATCACATGGTGATGTGAATTATTGATGTTAAATCACATGGCGATGTGAACTAGATTATTGACTCTAGTGCAAGTGGGAGACTGAAGGAAATATGCCCTAGAGGCAATAATAAAGTATTATATATTTCCTTATATCATGATAAATGTTTATTATTCATGCTAGAATTGTATTAACCGGAAACATAATACATGTGTGAATACATAGACAAACAGAGTGTCACTAGTATGCCTCTACTTGACTAGCTCGTTAATCAAAGATGGTTATGTTTCCTAGCCATAGACATGAGTTGTCATTTGATTAACGGGATCACCTCATTAGGAGAATGACGTGATTGACTTGACCCATTCCGTTAGCTTAGCACCCGATCGTTTAGTATGTTCCTATTGCTTTCTTCATGACTTATACATGTTCCTATGACTATGAGATTATGCAACTCTCGTTTACCGGAGGAACACTTTGTGTGCTACCAAACGTCACAACGTAAATGGGTGATTATAAAGGTGCTCTATAGGTGTCTCCAAAGGTACTTGTTGGGTTGGCGTATTTCGAGATTAGGATTTGTCACTCCAATTGTCGGAGAGGTATATCTGGACCCACTCGGTAATGCACATCACTATAAGCCTTGCAAGCATTGTGACTAATGAGTTAGTTGCGGGATGATGTGTTACGGAACGAGTAAAGAGACTTGCCGGTAACGAGATTGAACTAGGTACCGAGACACCGATGATCAAATCTCGGGCAAGTAACATATCGGTGACAAAGGGAACAACGTATGTTGTTATGCGGTCTGACCGATAAAGATCTTCGTACAATATGTGGGAGCCAATATGGGCATCCAGGTCCCGCTATTGGTTATTGACCGGAGACGTGTCTCGGTCATGTCTACATAGTTCTCGAACCCGTAGGGTCCGCACGCTTAACGTTACGATGACAGTTTTATTGATTTTTGATGTACCGAAGGAGTTTGGAGTCCCGGATGAGATTGGGGATATGACGAGGAGTCTCGAAATGGTCGAGACGTAAAGATCGATATATTGGACGACTATATTCGGACTTCGGAAAGGTTCCGAGTGATTCGGGTATTTTTCGGAGTACCGGAGAGTTACGGGAATACGTATTGGGCCTTATTGGGCCATACGGGAAAGAAGGAAAAGGGCCTCAAGGGTGGCCGCACCCCTCCCCTTGGTCTGGTCCGAATTGGACTAGGGAAGGGGGGCGCCCCCTTCCTTCCTTCTCTTTTTCCCTTCCTCTTTTCCTATTCCATATGGGAGGTGGAATCCTACTAGGACTAGGGAGTCCTAGTAGGACTCCACACTTGGTGCGCCCCCTCCTAGGGCCGGCCTCCTCCTCCCTTGCTCCTTTATATACGGGGGCAGGGGGCACCCCATGAATACAACAATTGATCCTTGAGATCTCTTAGCCGTGTGCGGTGCCCCCCTCCACCATATTACACCTCGATAATACCGTTGCGGAGCTTAGGCGAAGCCCTGCGTCGGTAGAACATCATCATCGTCACCACGCCGTCGTGCTGACGAAACTCTCCCTCAACACTCGGCTGGATCGGAGTTCGAGGGATGTCATCGAGCTGAACACGTGTAGAACTCGGAGGTGCCGTACGTTCGGTACTTGATCGGTCGGATCGTGAAGACGTACGACTACATCAACCGCGTTGTGATAACGCTTCCGCTGTCGGTCTATGAGGGTACGTGGACAACACTCTCCCCTCTCGTTGCTATGCATCACCATGATCTTGCGTGTGCGTAGGAATTTTTTTGAAATTACTATGTTCCCCAACATTTACTGCATCATCCTTTCCTCTTCAAGGCAAAACCAACGCAGTGCTCAAGAGGTAGCAAGAAGGATTTCTGGCGCCGTTGCCGGGGAGATTCGTGCCAAGTCAAGTCAAGTCAAGACATACCAAGTACCCATCACAAACTCTTATCCTTCGCATTACATTATTTGCCATTTGCCTCTCGTTTTCCTCTCCCCCACTTCACCTTTGCTGTTTTATTCGCCCTTCTTCCGTTTGATCTTGCATTACCATGTGCCTTCTATTTGCTGGCATCTTTGCTTGCTAAAAATCTTTTGACATGGATCCACTTAAAGTGTACTACTTGGATCATCTTCAATCCTTATGCGCTCGTGCTGAAACCCCAACTAGCCTAGTTGATGGGAAATCTTTAGATGAGCATGCTCATTTTGTGCGTCATCGTTTGTCTGAAAGGAAGCTCTTATGGTATCATATAAATAGTTTGCTATGCTATGCTTGGAATCTTTGTGAAATTTATGATTTTACTTGTTGCTCTAAGAACCCTAAAAAACACCTTCCCTACCTATGTGAGTTTAATGATAATGAAATCTTATCTTCTTATGGAAAGGGTGTTTATAGTTACTATGATATCGAACAAATTGAAGAATTCGTTGTTTTTAAGGGTGCTCATGAAGTTGCTTCTTTGATTGAAAAGTATGATATTACTCTCTACAAATCTGAAAATTCCGACATACTTAAATATTGCTATGAAAACTGTGCTCATAATGTCCATGTCAAAGAATTTATTTAGATAATGACCGTTGCTTTGGAAGAAAATAATGATATGCATGAATCTATAGATAGTGATGATTCCGATGATTTGATTGAAATATCCCTTGATGAACATGATGCTTGGTATTCTTGTGGCCATGATGCCAATATTTATGAAGATGAATTTGCTATAGTCCCTTATGTTAAACATGAGATCGTTGCTATTGCACCCATACTTGTTAGTTCCTTCGATGAAAAGCATGATTGCAATGATGTTACTATAAATTCTCTTGATGTCAATTGTGCTAATAATATGCAAAACCCTAAGCTTGGGGATGCTAGTTTTGCTATGTCTACTACTTGTTGCAATGATCATGATTGGGGTGATTCTTCTTATGATCTTGAAAATTTATTCAAGCCCCATGATGAATATGAGATTGATAATAGTGTTTGCAATAATATTGAAAGTAGGTTTGGAAGAGTGTCAACTTTAGATCCCACATATTTGGAAAATGTTCGATCTTATGGTATTTTTGATAAAAGTGGGTTTGGAGAGGTCATTACTTTAGTTAATGTTAATCCCAAAATTTTGGAAGAGTGTCAACTTTGCATGCATGTGGATCGTGTTGAAAATATTTTATGTGATAGTTATTTTATTGAATTTGCTTATGAACCCACATGTAATTATTATGAGAGAGTAAAATATGGTTGTAGAAATTTTCATGATAATAAATTACCTCTCGTTATGTTGAGATTGCTATCGTCACTTTCTTCTTCCTTGCATATGCTAGTTTTTGCTTGCCTTGCAAATTTGTTTGCTTATAAAATGCCTATGCATAGGAAGACATGGCTTTTTTTTTGTTTAGTAAGAGATGGCAATGTTGTTTTTAGATGGCATTTTTTGTTTATTAAGAGGAGATTTTTTTTATCATGGATTATTTTTTTATTTTCTTTTGGCAACTCAAATTATAGGACCACGTCAAGTTTAAATATATTTTTAACATCCATGGTTAATTTCTGATATTAGAGGATGGCATTTTTAATTAAAAAAATAGATTCAGAGCATGTAATTTTTAAATTTTAGATTTTATATGTATTTTTATAAGATAATTTTTTGGGGGGGTTCATGGCATTTTTTAAAATATAAAGAAAAGCTAACTAGGCATTTTGGGTCAATCGGAGTTGCCCTTGCCTGCCACCCCATCGAACGACCGAAAACGATCTTTGGGAGTTCCCCCCCGGCGAATGAATTGCTCGATGCTTAAAAAAGATGGAACTTGAACTGGCTTAAATAATCTACAGCAGTGCGAATGCGATATACGAATAGAATCAACTGATGTAAGAGCATGTGCAATGTGAGTTTTTCTAGCACTATGATTTCTGTCCCGATGGAAGAGAGATTACAATACAACATTCCTAGTTTCTATCCTTCGGTTCATATGCTGGCAGTGTGGCCATCTGCCCCTTTCGCGCTTGCCAGCACCCATTTCCTAGCTTCCGACTTGATCACGCTAAAAGGGTGAGCTAAGTTCAGTTGGGCGCCACGTCTTTCGTGCTTTCAGATGCATCATACCACCAACATAACAACCAAGGCAATGCCCCTTCCGAGCAGGTGTTGCAAGAGAGGGAATAAAATGGAACAATCATTTTGTTTCTTAATTAAATTGCTTGAAATGATTTACTAGTAGTACTTAAAAGACCGCTATCTATCCCTTCTTCCTGCTTTTGATTTAAATTATATCTCAAGGATTTCAAAACAAAAGTGGAAGAACAAATCTTGATTTTATCTAAATTGTCTTGTGATAGCCTCGTGCTCCTGTCTCACTATTTATGAATTCAACTGTATCTAAACTTTGTTGTAAGTTGAGTTCATGCATGTTGTCACCTTCGTGCCTTTATATATTGGCGTCTTTTTGGAAGCCATGGGGTAAAAACTGAAGAGGTGATAAGGACAGAAGTATTGCATATGGCTGAGGGTAAAAACTGAAGAGGTAATAACGACAGAAGTATTGCATATGGCTGAGGCAAAAAAAATGGAAAAAAGAAAAAGTAATCATGGCAGGAGGGCCCAACCGGGTTCGAACCGGTGACCTATTGATCTGCAGTCAATTGCTCTACCACTGAGCTATGGACCCTATGATGCTTCAACAGAACAATTCACGTACTAATCCTTTAGTCCGTGCTTTTGCATTTTAGACCGCTTCTTTTGGTTCTCTCGCTAAATATTTACAAAATCATGTATATAAAGTGATTAAAACGACGAGCAAACGACAAAGCCCTGTACAAAGATGGGCAAAAATTACAAATTCACAAACTCAAAACCAATGGCAAATCAAACATATTTGATATGTTAAACTGTCTTCAGCTGATATATAGATGATCCAAACAGAAACCGCTGGTGCAAGTTAAGATGGGCAATTACAGTTTCTCTGAACTCGGAATCAATGGCAAATCAAACATTTCTCAAAATTAAATTGTCCTCTGCTGATATATTGATGATCTGAATAGAAACTACGAGTGCAATTTAGATACAGGACAGGCAAAACTCAGAACATCCCAAACTACAACACTGGACCAGTAATCGATACTGCTAAATCTCGGCTTGATATCATCTCTTAAACACTCACTGTTTTAGAGTATACAGTATTACAAACTTAACAGGGACTACATAGCAAAGAGACTATTCTGGGAGTACGAGGTGTCGTCGTCGTCTAACTCATTTCGGGTTCCTTAGAACAATGATGACCGAGTCGCCGCGGAGGAACATCTTGCTGATGAACCTGTCCTTGTTCACTGGAAGGGCCTTCTTCTTGCCTTTGCCAGTCTTTGGAACCTGTAACGAGAGCAGGGGACGTTAGTGAACAGTCACAATAATTAACTCGAAGATAAGGAAGCAGCGCGGAAGTTGGGGTAATGTGCACATACCTCAGTCCACATCTCCCGAACATTCTCAAGAACCATGTTGCAGTGACGGTCAAATGCCCTCACACGACCAAGTAGCTTCTTGTTGTTCCGGCAGTTGATAAGCACCTGAGGAAGAAGAGAGCATACAGTGTCAGTACAACGGCTAATGTGGGAAACGTCATCTGCAGTCGGTGCAAGTGCAGACATGCAGTCACCTAGAGATCCACTTCTTCATTATTTATTTTACTGCATAGAAGAGTGTAACAGGTGTGTTTGTGGCAAGCGAAGGTGTAAGGTTACACGCATGAAACATTTACGTAAAACAGCCTGCCTACAGAAGTACAGAATCACATCAAGCACGCAGACATATACACAATAAGACTTGTAGCAGCTATCAGGCAGATCAGCTAATAGCACTTATTTTGTTTGCATCCATACATGTGCTAATCAAGGTTCATGGTGTGCATTGGGCTCACCCAAGGATTAATAATTGGCTACACATTTCAAACATTGAGACTTCATTAAACAGTCAGTAACTAATCTTGCAGCCATTTTTACAGTAGCTACTACACAGACCGACCTAGTTAAGTAGGAGTACATGACAACACAACCGACAACAACAATTCCAATTCCAGACATTTTCAATTTAGTAACCATATAATACCATAGCGGTGCTACATGCAAGAAACACACAGCAATATGACCAATACAGAATTGCACTTGTCAAAATACAACACAATACTATCAAGTGAGAACCATTGCATCACCTTCCTTCTCAGGTAACAGAGTTGCATTTCTTTCAGTTAATAAAAGGGCCTATGATACGCAATGATAACACTAGGACAGATGCTGCACAGGAACTATTAGCAAACACAATTCAAGAAAGCAACTGTTCACTTGCGCAGCAGGGTCAATACAACCAAAATTGCACAAAAGAGAGCTTTCAGGTTAAATAGTTGCATTTGTTTCACTGCATAAAAAGGATGTATCCTATATGCACCAATGGCACTAGGACAAATGCTGCAGAGAAACATGCTGCACAGAAACCATGTGATTACTCGCACATTACTCACCGGGGCATTTAATTTCGCAGGGCAAAGAGCACATCATTATTAGCAAAGGCAATTCACAAAACTACAGTTCATCTGCAACAATATGTACAGAGTTGTGCTAAGTTTCAGGTTACAGAAAACTACGATTCACCCAAACTCAATGGAATTAACTTTCAGAATACAGAGCTGCATTTGTGTCAGTTATTAATAAAGGACGTATTATATGCCGCAATAGCACTAGGACTATAAGCTGCACAAGAACTAATTGATTACTCAGATATTACGCACCAGGGCATTTAGCTTCACAGCACTGCGAGGGCAGCCAGCGCCATTAGCAAACACAATTGACGAAACCAACGTGGACTTCCCCAGCAGGATTCATCGCAAGCAACTAGGTCGATTGGATTTTCAGGCAAAATATCGCACAACTAGGACAGCAGAGCGTTCAATTCAAACAGGTGCAGACAGACATTAATCACATTATTATACAGGAAAAGGGAAATCCCAGCCCTTGGCAAAGCTGGGCTGACGATACAAGCAAGAAGTCAGTCGACTCACCTGAGTATTGTTCTTGACGCTCATCAGGAGCAGGGACAGGGGGCCGGTGCTGAACTCCTCCTCCTCCTTAACCTGCCGCCGCAAACAGAACCATGTCAGTCACTAGTTAAGACATCCATACACCCAGGGATAAAAGTATGGGGAAATTGCAAGCGCGGGATGCTTACATTGGCAGCTGCTTCTTCCGCCATCGGTACGAAGCGAAGCTGGCGGCGACCTGCGGACGGGAAAGAAACCAAATCAGCAGCAACCCTAACTCTCTCTTAGAGACCCGTACAGCAAGAGCCCGGGTTGAACGGACGAACTGTGGCAGCCCCCTTGTCCGGAACAGCTAGACTACCCGCGCGGGGGGGTGGGGTTGGAACCCTAGATTCCAGCGGGTACTCGCGGGGCGGCGGGTCACAGATCGAGAAGTACTGAATACAATGAAATAGTTAATCGACGTTTTCGGGGCGCGGGGGGGAGGGCCGGGGGCCGTCGTTACCTGCGGGGCGGTGGCGGAGGCGAACCGGAGCGGGGGCGGCGGAGGCGAAGAGGGGGAGGGCTTGTCTGAGGAGGAAGAGGACGAGGGGAGGGGAGGGGCGGGGCGGGCCGGCGGGGGTTACGTTTTGCGGGAAGCCCCCTGCCCTTTTGTCGGTTCATTAGTTACGCTTCGCAGTAATGTCGGTTCTTTTTGCTTCCAGTAAATGCGAGTCTGTCTTTCGTGTTTTGCCTAGTACGTATGTCGGTACCGAAGCGAAAAAAAAAATTGTTTTGCGTTTCTTTTAGGTAGTGCGAATTTCCTATTCCATTCACACAATTAGAAGGGCTTGTGGCTTTTCTAAGAACCGGATCTTTTGTTTTAAAATATACTCCCCTATAAGATTCTTTTAGATCGCTGTATTTCTCCACAGACAGAGTAGACGTCGCCTCGCGCATTGTTGCGGGAATCGATTGCGATACAATGTCATATTTTAATATGATTTGCTTGTACAAGACGTTAACTATTTAGGTTATTATCAATCTCTATGCTAAGGAAGGTCTCCTCTCCCGTTGCCTAGTGTTTTGCTCCATCGTTCTTTCGTCCGCCCCATCTTTTTCCGTCACAACCCATTTATTCGCACGGCCCACCCACGGGACCTCCTACGTCCCAGCCATCCGCGTGCACCAGGAGGCACACCTCTTCCCCGGTCGTCGGCATCCACCAAGAGCTCGTAATGTGAGTTTGTCTTTTGTGTTTTGCCTATGTCGATATCTAAGTGATTTTTTTTGCCTTTCTTTAGGTAGTGGGAATTTCCTATTTCATTCACACAATTAGAATGGCTTGTGGCATTTTTTCTTACTAGTAAGCATGCACGTGCAACGTCCGTCTTGACGATGCTACAATCGGATGTAAGAAACACTATAATTTAGCATTATGCTATTACGCATGTAATTATCCCAATAATTCCTAATACACTTACGCAAGTTGGATGGATGTTGTCCACGGCTTCATTCTGGATATAATTCAGCAAATGCATCGGTAATAAGTTTTAATAGAACAAATAAGTAAGTATCATGCGCATCCTTGTGCATAGAATTATACATGGCAAGTAATAAATATGTCACGTTTACTTGTTGATATGGCCACGTGCTTTTTAGTTTGTTTTAATCTGATTGCACTTATGAATACATTGCATATATGTCTCTCGTTCCCCACTTTGTCTACCACCCTCCATCTCTCTTCCTAACCTTCTCTTTCCCACCCTCGCTCCCTCTTTCTTTCTAGCCCTCTCTATCTCTCCAGGACACAATCCCCTAATGACAAAAAGTCCCCCACCTCCCCTCTTTATATTATAAAGCAACCATCACCTCATACATCTGAGAAGACTGGTACTAACACACGCCACTACCGCACTCGACACGCACCCAAAGCAAGATACAAAGGTGCGGACAAACCACCCCAACGACTACCAAGCATACTACGAATGAGCAGAGAAGAACCACTTCTAGCCGACGGACCACCACATGAGTGATCCACCGAGGAGGGGTGGGAAGGCCAACGCCGGAGCGGGGACTCCAAAACGGTGCCTCCAAGAAGGGCAGGACCACGGATAGCCGCCGCCGTCCGATCCCGTGGATCAAGTTTTCACCCAGAGCAACACGAAGGGAGTGAGAGTACCGCGACGGAGCCTGCAAGAAGGAAACAACGCCTGCGGATGCCGCCGCCGACGGCTAGTACAAAGATTGGGCAAGTGATGTACCCTGGTGCTCTGACTCCCTCCGTCGCACCCCCGCTCCGCCAACCACCCGCATCCATGCCTGCTCGCACACAGACACACAACACATACGTACCTAGAAGAATATTGTGATCCGCTGCGGCACGCCACGCCGAGACACAGATGCTGACATGCATTGCTCTCTCTTTTTAATAGGAACACATACGTAATTTGGTTACAGTTACGAATTTTAAAGCTGGTTACTCAAATCTAGCAGAATAAAAGAATAGGTTTCTTGCTATCATGAGAATAATATCAATATATGAGCACACTCACACAACTTGTAAATTAAGCTAAGGGGTAGATTCCGAACATACTGCTTTTCTATTTATTTTTTTGCTTTAGCACATGTGTCTTCCTGTCCTCTTCACCTCTTGAGAATATGGCACGCAAGGTTTGCTTAAGCACATGACAAAATGAACGTCGAGAGAATTCGGCTGCTGCATATTACCTTTTGATAATTATTATTGCAGGCAAACCAGCATAGGCTGTACAACAAATATATACATGCAGAAATGTGGGCTCTTGGAAAGACGATGATACCGAGTAGACGAGCAAGTCCTCAAAGGCACCTCCTGCAGACCTGCACAACCACGTTGACATTTAGTTTCTCATCCTAGCTCCCAGTCACTGTAGAAGGTAGTTTTTTTTTGAAACGGAGGCATAAGCATAAGTTGTGACTGTAGAAGATAGTTTTGATGCTTATAATAATGACAACATGTAATTATAAAACTAATGCATGTAATAATTAAGGTTGTATTTAAAGTGGTGTAAGCTAGCTTCTTGATAAATATCCGCCGATAAAGGTATTTTTAATAACACAAGTGAGTTGAACACATCGTCGATAGGCAAAGTAATTACTACAGTTCCTTCCGAATCAAGGATAGAAGAAATGCAATAGATGATAAGACTTATATTTTAACACTACCGATACACTACAAGATGTTAAGAGTTTTGAGAAACAACATCCTATCGACATAAGTACTTCACTTTTGTCAGGAACATGTGCAATAAGGAGAGCAAAAATATACAATAGGAAGGAGTTATAGAGCAACACATCATGCCCAAACAGTCCTAGTAAAGTAACTCAGACACAACCATTAATGGTTTCAACCAAATAAAACCAACACATCATAATTCCTGAAACTCCTCGGGGTGCATGCTATCTAACCAGATCACCCATTCAAGTGTATATACCCAGCCAATGTTTATTGTTGCAAAATTGCGCACATTGTAAGAAAACTATTGTGAGGAAACCCACAAGATAAGAGAAATAAAGATGGCACCTTCCAACATGTGCTATCAAGAAAATACTAAACCCCCTTCTCTTGTAGTCTGCATAAACTTGGAAACTTGGTTCTCGCTTCACCTGCAATAGTAGTGGAGCCCTCCTGGAAAGACATGTTAAAAATATCCATTATTAGGTGTGATCATTATCAAAATTCATTTGAATTGTACAAAGAAGATAGAAAATCACATACTTATTAGCAATATAGTTAATTGCCCGTGCGTTGCAACGAGGAAAGCATATCTTTATCCCCTTTCCTTCCTCCGCTCCCACCCACTAACTTCCGAACCCAAACTCTCCACACCTAGTAATGGTGCAACTGAATAAATTAGTACAGTAAAATGAGTTGTAGGACATACAATTAAGAAAAGTCATAGTTTAGGCCTTAGAGAACCTAAATACAACGACGTGGGATTAATGTAGAAGCACACACAACAACAGAAAAACACATATGTCAGAGGAAAGTGCTACTGCCAGCAGAAGTAGCTGCCCCGGTGGGTAGTGATCGAGACTATGCACGGGATTCATGTAGAAGCACCTAAACACAGGATTGAAAATTGGTACGTGGAACATGGTGCAGGCATTCCGGTGAAGTCAGTGAGAATGGAAGCTTAAGGTGTGGCAAGAACATGCGAAATTTTAATGAGTGTAAAAGGATCGTATGGGGGAAAACAGTAAAGGAATGCATACGCATTATAAACAGTACAAGGATCTTCGGGTGTGGCATTTCCTTTTCACGCCGGCGCACTTAATTTGACCATCCATACACATTATAAATTGCAATGTCTTTAACAACAAGAAACTAATACACTATGATAGCTTACTTAAGGACATACTTAATATGCATTATCGAAAATGCTAGGAACTAAATAGTTAGAGTATACCAATTATAATGATAGCATATCTCTTACACATGAGTTAATATATTTCACAATGAAAACTTGATTTGTCACTCCATCAACTTCAAATGCACATGAGCTGTATGCACCTCATGGTGATGATATATGCTCGTAGAAGAAGGTGGACGTGGAGGCAGTACGTGATATAAAGGTTGTCGAAGAACACACACAAAATATCAAAGTAATTGTGCCGAGGTTGCCGGGAAGAAGAAGAGAGGACAAGACAAACAGGTTTTTGTGGCTGGCATAAAATGATCTGGATTGGTTTTTGTGACTGGCATTCTGTGGTCCTGTGGGAACAACCTAGCATCAAATTCACGTTTTCTTTAGAAAAAAAATCATTATCATGGCTGATAAAGTCCAGTCCAGTACCAAACATTAGCTAGCCAGTACCCCTGGTTATTTTGTTCCAATAACTGAAATTATCGGACAACATGGCAAGCCAAAACACGTTTGTCAATCCATGTGTTAAACAATCAGGCATCATAGACTATATTGCAAGATATTACCTGTAGAAGTGGCAAGGATATGTTGTGTGAACAATCTGGCACCAGAACTCCTGTACTTTTTTTTTGCTTCAGTGATCACCTGTACATCAGATTACATCAGATCTCTGTAGTACTTTTTTCTTGCTTCGGCGTCGACAGGGGCGCATGGAAGTTAGCTATCCATGTGCCAGAACCATGACGAGATATTATGGGTTTCAACTCTAGCCTACCCCGACTTGTTTGGGACTGAAAGGAATTGTTTCTGTTGTACTGTGTCATGACTACTATATATATTCTTACATACAAAGACCGAAGAGAACATTCTAGATTTGCATCCATTGAACATCCATAGAAAAAATTTCAGGAAATTAAGAATCTGTTGTCTGACAGGATAAAAGACATACTTTAAACCATCATGTTGACCAGGAGCTAAAACTGAGGAGTACTTTTTTGCTTCATCCTTCTCTAGTTATAAAGGTCTGCGGTGAATTAAGAACAGAATGATTAAAAAAATGAGAGGTGTGTTTTAGGTAAGAAATTATACTTTTAGCAAAATCATGCACTGCTTGGTTTGACACTTGTAGATAACTTAAGAGTGTAGATAAAGATACATCACAAAGCTTACTTAACACTCATGGTCATGAAAAAATAACTTAACACATGAGGCAGAATAATCTTCAAGGGCATTTGTTTTTAGTATGGAACAAGTGAGTTTTCATCAAACCTCAACAATCCAAAATCATGATGCCATTTTCAATATGTAACAATTATATAGAATACATATATCAACATGTACACCTCAATAAATTCATCATAAAATATTGTTAATATTGTTCAATATTGGGATCCATAACAATATGTATTAGAAGCAAGGAAAAATAATGAAACTGAGAAAAAGGTAAATCTTTGAGGATATAGCATGTTTTAGCAGGGTAAAAGGTCTCAGTTACCGAAAATTGGTTTTCCATCACTGGTGACATATCACATGAACCAGGGGTTATCTGCCAATGTTTGAACTCCCCTCTAAAACCTCTTGATATGCTACCAGTCCTGAAAAGGGGAATTAATCATAAATAAGGAGTGATTGTTGGCAACAGAAATAACGGAAGCATGTTTGTGAAGTTTATCAGCATGAGGTACACACACCCGTCCCATCCCACCAAGGGGTACTCCTTGTGAGGCTGATGGTTTGCTGCTCTCCCTCGTGAATGGATCAATCGGTGTTTTCTGGAAATTGATAAATATCCATGTTAAAAGGAGCCGATAAATAAAGGTACACTTGAATGTAACAAGGTTTTCCTTGCGTAGAACATTCAGTAATATCAAATGCACAATCAGCATCCCAGACCAGGGACCCGTGTCAGCAACTGCTGCTATAGTTTTGCCGTGATCAGAAATTTATGTTCTTTGTTTCAATGTTCTTCTTCTTTTGTATAATTTTATTTTATTTGTTTGGAATTGGTTTTTGGTTTGGGTTTGTATTCTGAGGCTTCTCGGTGTCTTTCTTCTAAATTCTAATACAAAATTACGTGAACTTAGATGCATGCTTAAGAAGAAAAAAAAGGATGCCAATGCATTACCCTTCCATGAGAAGCTTCTTCTCGAACATATGACCAAAGCCGGAGACCAAGCTTCATCTGATGGTCAAGGGGAAAACATAATTTGGACATCTTCCTCAAGACTTCAGAAGAATGACAACACGGACAGTTAGTACTTCCGCGGGGCCGGCGAGGGTGGCGCGCGATGGGCGACGGCGCGGCGGCGGCGGCGATGTCGCGCGAAGAAGTTGGAGAAGAAGTGGGTCGATGAAACTGATTTTTTCGTAAGTGCCATATATATAGGAGGGGCCTTTAGTACCGGTTGGAGCCACCAACCGGTACTAAAGGCCAATTTTCGTCAGGTCAAGCGGCGGGAAACGGCCCCCTTTAGTACCGGTTCGTGGCTTGAACCGGTACTAAAGGCCCACGCATTAGTACCGGTTGGAGCCACCAACCGGTACTAATGGTTGTGCGCTGCCACCAGCGGTGCACAATGTTTAGTCCCTTCTGGGCCTGTATTTGCAAACCCTAGGTCTGGCAGGCCCACTGGGCAGCGCCCCAACAATTTTTTATATAATTTTCTTCTATTTATTTCTGAGTAGTTTTTTTGCTGTATTTAGTTTCTTTCTGAATATAACAATTTTTTATATAGTTTTTTTCTTTTCTGCATTATTTATTTTCTGCTATTTATTTTTAAGTAATTTTTTATATAGTTTTGTCTTTTCTATTTTATTTATTTTCTGTTTTATTATGATGCATACTGAACGCAAAAATAGGCTGGAGTTCAAATAAGTTTAAAAAACATTGAAGTGCCCGTGTAACAGATGAGTTCTCGTCCGAAACCCTGATACTCTGAAAGAGATTGTCCAGTTTGTACACGAGGTGCGTCCAGTTTTCGCCGTGACCCTCTCTACTCTTTTGCACATGCTATGCGGGTGAAATGATGATACCATGCCAAGTTTCAACATTTTCAGAGTTCATTTTGTAGTGATTTTCAATTTCACCGTCATTTAGCTCACTAAACAAATCGGTAAATGACTGAAAAACAGCAAATGATGTCAGAACGTGTTGGAAATTGATGACGTCGCTTTGAATGATGCATACTGAACGCAAAAATAGGCTGGAGTTCAAATAAGTTTAAAAAACATTGAAGTGCCCGTGTAACAGACGAGTTCTCGTCCGAAACCCTGATACTCCGAAAGAGATTGTCCAGTTTGTACATGAGGTGCGTCCAGTTTTCGCCGTAACCCTCTCTACTCTTTTGCACATGCTATGCGGGTGAAATGATGATACCATGCCAAGTTCCAACATTTTCAGAGTTCATTTTGTAGTGATTTTCAATTTCACCGTCATTTAGCTCACTAAACAAATCGGTAAATGACTGAAAAACAGCAAATGATGTCAGTGTTGGAAATTGATGACGTCGCTTTGAATGATGCATACTGAACGCAAAAATAGGCTGGAGTTCAAATAAGTTTAAAAAACATTGAAGTGCCCGTGTAACAGACGAGTTCTCGTCCGAAACCCTGATACTCCGAAAGAGATTGTCCAGTTTGTACACGAGGTGCGTCCAGTTTTCGTCGTGACCCTCTCTACTCTTTTGCACATGCTATGCGGGTGAAATGATGATACCATGCCAAGTTCCAACATTTTCAGAGTTCATTTTGTAGTGATTTTCAATTTCACCATCATTTAGCTCTCTAAACAAATTGGTAAATGGCTGAAAAACAGCAAATGATGTCAGAACGTGTTGGAAATTGATGACGTCGCTTTGAATGATGCATACTGAACGCAAAAATAGGCTGGAGTTCAAATAACTTTAAAAAACATTTATTATCATAAAAAATACATTGATTATCAATGATCTTTTTGTGTACAATCTGAATTGTCAATATGAGTCCTCAACGGTTTAGAAACCGGTGAAGACTCATATTGCAACCACAAATTCTACACATAGAGTTCAATGAAGACCAAGTGCTTGTGATAGTTTGAGAAGTAACATATTTAAGGTGGTAAAAATCTTGCTAGGGGAGCGAGGTGGGACTAAAAACAACCTGCCACAACCTCTTTACTACCGGTTCGTGCCACGAACCGGTACTAAAGGTGCTGGCCGGGCCCCATTCTCTTTAGTACCGGTTCGTGGCATGAACCGGTACTAAAGGTTCGCCCCGAACCGGTACTAAAGATCTCCTCCCGCCTAGCCGTTTGAACCGGCACTAATGGACACATTAGTGCCGGCTCAAATGCAAACCGGCACTAATGTGTCTCACATTTGACCCTTTTTCTACTAGTGTTTCATACCATTTTAAATGCTTCTCTGAACGTAACATTGAACTCCTTCAGTCTATTAGCGTGACTACTTAATTTTCTTCTCCAAGCATCTTCTGGTGGTGTACCGTCATCGAGGTCCAGCTGCAGGTGTTGCCATAAAAATCAACAAGAAACATCAGAATAATGAGGCCAGTAAAAACAACATCCTAATGCAACTACATGATCTTACAAATCCCTATCATATTATGGGAATGATGCCACATGCTCTACCAAAGACTAACAATAACTCCTTTCCGAATAAAAAAGAAGTCTAGCATGACTCTGTGATGCCTTAGTCGTGAAATTTGATCTCTTGACTGCATAAAGCCTGATAAACTGTCTTAGTACAGGTACAACTTCTGAATATTCACAGTAACACACAAAACATGTCATAAAAAATACACAAAAATAGAAGGACTCTGATTATTCAGAGCGGCCATAATAATCAGTAGCATAGCAGACTAATACATATCAGCAAAATGCTGTTGACTTAGAGAATGTCGAAGGACACAATATTACAATTTTGCCACCTTCCCAATGCGCACAAAGAAACAATGTTTGCAGGACGATTCTGACTGGCCAGTGGCAACTGATAGCAATTGATGGGAGATGATGAAGAAGGCCCTCACCAGATGCAGGGTGCTCCTGCTCACTAACTCATCGCGGCTCCATGAGTGCTTCCTCCGGTAGAACAAGCTGCCGCCAGAGCCGGACTTGCCGCAGGGCATGGCGGAATCCCCGGTTTATTTCAAAAATAAACTAGTGCTGGTAGTATTAGTTTGAGCGCGACTTGGATAGGGCTAACCGAGATTGGTCTTCAAGAGGGAAAATTTTCGTTGGATTCGATTCTTCAAAACAAAGAAAAAGACGAGAGCAAAGATGAACAAACAATACAAGCAAACTATAGCGAACAATCCTTGCTTTCCAGCAGAGGGAACCACGTCCGCATGGGACGGCACCAGAAGATGGGAGAAGGAGGCTGAAGAGGCTAGCGAGGAAAAGAGGCGAAGGATTCTGGCGGAGGAGGAGAGAGGAGATAGGGGAAGGGGAAAGGGTACACCTCGAGCATGCCGGCGGCCGATCTAGAACCGCGATGCACGTGACAGGGGAGGGTGGCGGCCGCCAGTGCCTCGCCCAACGGGAGCTTGGGGAGGCACCGCCCGCCACGGATTTGACCGCTCATCGCGCTAGGAGCTCTGCTCATCATCTTTTTCCCACTTTTCAGATCGAAACAGGAGAGGGGGCACAGTGGGGCGGCGGTGGGGGAAAGTGAGGAGAGGTGGCGGCGGGGCAGTGAGGGTAAGAAACCCTAGTGGTGGTCGGGCATGGGGTGGGGTTAGGAGCGTTCTCGCGTGGGGGAGTGGAGAGGTGGAGCTGCTACTGCCGTCGCGCTCGAAGAAGAGGCCGGTCCGGTGGAGCAGTAGGGGCAGCGGCGGTGGCGGCGGAGTGGGAGACGAGGGAAAGAGAAAACGCAGCGAGAGGGGGTGGATCGAGAGGAGGGGCGGCGTACCCATTTTTTTAGCGTAGGAGTGGTGCGAGCTGGGGATGGGACGAAAAAAACCAGCGAAATAAAACGGTTGAAAGTGGCGGGACGAAAATAAACCATACTATTCAACCAACTCAGACATTAGGAGTAGAGATATGTTCCAGTAAGTTTAACGTTCTACTTGTCACAAACGTAATGCCTATATATTGAGGCCCTGTTCGGAGAACCTCCACTCCACAACTCTACTTCCGGAGTAGGTAGAGTTACTGTTGAAAGTCGCAGAGCACCTGTTTCCTGGCTCCGCAGCTCCCTGGATTTCGCGGAGTTGGTGGAACTCCGAACAGGGTTTGATTATGCCTTGGATAATCATCATGACTATGCGCTTTTCTGCCAATTGCCCAACAGTAATTTGTTTACCCACCAATGTTATTTATGAGAGATATGCCTCTAGTGAACCTATGCCCCCCCCCCCGTTCAATTCTCAATTATATTCAAGCGATCTTACAATTATTTGATGTTTTACTTTGCTTTTATTTTACTTTTGTTATTACATCTATCACTACCAGATTTGATACTTGCAACTGGCAAGATCAAAGGGGGTGACGACCCCCTTACCTTGGTTGGTTGCAAACATTTGCTCTGTGTGTGTGTGCATGTGTTGCTATAGTTTTTTGTCTATCTTCTCCTTTTGTGTGTCGTCTCCTTCTGGTTCGATAACCTCACTAGACAAACTAGGTGCCTTCGCACAAACTTATCAATTTGCTTGTTTTTATCTTCTTTGCCTTTTGCCTTCTTTATTTTGTATGAAAAAAAATAAAAATACCAAAAATATTTGCGTCACTATCTTTGCTTGAATCACTATCATGACTACTCCTGAAAATACTAACTTTGCGATTTTTGGAGTACTAATAACAATGATTTCATTAGTACTCCTATTGCTCCTCACGCCACTAGTGTTGGTTCATATGATATTAAAGCTGCATTTGCTTAATTAATCTTGTTGTGAAAGAATAATTTTCTGGAAGTCCTAATGAAGATGTTGCATCCCATCTTAATACTTTGGTTGAATTATGTGATATGCAAAAAATGAAACATGCGGATAATGATATTGTGGAACTGAAATTATTTCCTTTCTTGCTTAGAGATCGAGCTAAATTATTTCATTAGGCAATGGAGAGGCCTTATAATAGATGCAGGTGTGATTAGGGATTGTCATACAACAGATGCACTAGACTTCATAGGCAATAAATATTGGATTTAAAACACCAATAGGCTTCTTATGACATGCCTCATGCCATGTCCTCATTCGAGCTTATGGCATGGTCATCAAGTAGATAAGAGACTAAATTCTTGGATTTAAAACACTAATAGGCTTCATAGGACCTGCACACATGATCCATTTATCTTCCCACACATTGACTTGAGTGCCATAACCTATTCTCCATATCAACTCCTCTTTTAGTAGATCCTGCTCATGGCAAATACTTCTCCACGTAAACGACCCCCTCTAGGGACAAGTGTCGGATAAAATGTCGGAGTCCTTGAAATACCTATCTTTGAGTACTTAGGCGCATACAGAGTTTAGAATCATGAGTATACACAAGTTTTGCTTAGCTAGCAATGGTTGGTTGAAAGCTTCAAAATCTCCTAACCCTAATCCACTTGCTTTCTTCGACAAGCACATCTTTTCCCACGATATCCAGTGGACCTTGCATTCTCCATTTTGTTCCTCCCCACCAAAATTTAGATGAGAATAGAACTCTGGGTCCAACTCAATTTTTTTGGGATTCTGGAAGCAACTCATACAGTAGTTTGGAGTAGCTTGTAGGGCACATTTAACAATGAATCCCCTCCTACCTATCAACAACGTTGACATTTTCAGCCCTAGTCTTTAGCCAATGATATTTCGATTATTTGTTTGAAACCTCTTTCCCTTGGAGCATGCCACCATAGTTGTAAGAAAAGTGTGGAAACATGTGCTTTTCGGTAGTGACATGCACACACATCGCCAACCAACAAACAATATGTAAATGCACTTCTCTTTTATCATATAAATTATAATATTTATAGAACTGTTATTTGTACTAAACTTTTTAACTTATTTATATGTTATCTCTTCACAAACCATCTAAAGCCATTTTTATTACATATTGCGGAAGTTGCAATACATGTTATATGTTTTGTTATGAAGTGATGTTAGTTGTTTCCTTTTTAAGATTGAGCTTCAATATCAATCGTTAAACCCAATTCTATATGAGAGAAAAATAGAAAAGAACAAAATTGTTGCTTATTTTTATTAATGTGCGCTACTTAGTTGAATTGTTGGTATATATATGTGTGTGTAGGTTCGTGACAACATTATTATCTAAATATGGCATTCTAACAAATATCTTGGTAGAGGTTTCTAGTACTTCAAACAGAGTTCATATTATCTTAAAAGCAATAGAAAGAAGAAACTGAATCAAGCCATGCTGCTCTCCTGCCACTGAGCTTGCTACCCCGTTGATTTCTATCAATGAACCTGCCGTAAAGACATGTATGTATTTTCTCTTTCCAATTCACCTTGGTGTCCCCCAGTGGACTATTCAACTAATCCATTCCTAGCACCATGTCATAGGCAACCATTGGCAGGGGAAAATATCTAGTGCTACCATCCATGGGATGATACGCTGCTCCAGGGATGCATGGTACGCCAGATCTGAAATAAAGGGGCAGGATCAAGTCACTGATGCATTTACACATGGCCCCTTGGAACATTTGCACCTTGCCCCTTGAAAGTCACATGTCTTTGCACAAATTGCCTTACACAGTTCCGGTAGTTGTTTCTCCTAGACCTAAGCACAGTACGTTGATCTCCATCTGAGCTTGCACTTTTAAATCCAGAAAAAAAGAATTAGGTCAACGAAACTGAAACTTCCATAGATAATTAGATCATTTACATGCTAAACACTAGCACCAGACACCAGTACTAGATCCAGCTGAATTACATGGCCACCAGGGCTAGTTACAGATTCAGCTACTACAAGATGAGCTACAGTCTAAGAATTAGAACCAAAATTGACCATGACAATGCCCAACACTAGAACGAACTACTAAGTTGTAGAGTAACAACTAACAGAACTTGAGAGCCGTGAGCCATGGAGTTTGCGCCATGTACGCCATCCATTGGTGGGCGCAAATGCACACCTACATGATAAAATCAAGAATTAGAACCTAAAAAAGCCTTTCGAAAACAACCCAATCTTCTTCACCCTAAACCATTTAAAATATTGAACCAATTCATTTGTGTACTTATATCGTGAGGTCTCCTGGGGTCCAGATGATGGGCACACACACATGAGTGACCTGGTTTTAAGAACTCATCACACCAACCCTGTTTTAAGGATTCAGTCTAACCATGTTCCTGTTACCTAGAAAATGACAGAATTAACCATAAGCTCTTATCAACAAACAACCAAACTTCTACAGGTTTTCTGTAAATGAGAGGCATATAAGAAGAGTAACAAACCTTAGGTGATTCAGTTCAAGTTAGCCCAAAGTAAGCTTTCCATTTCTGTCACGGAACCGGTACAACAGAAAATTCAGATGCCACTAGACCAGCAACCCACAAGCCATAAAAAAACATTGTACTCCACCATCCCTGTGTATAAAAAAACAAAAGGGAAGCAATCACTAAGAGAACAAACATTACTGACAGAATCTACACCATACCACATGTTTCACATGAAATTTAAATAGCCATATCGTGTCAGCTACATTCTATCAACTTCAAACCGCATACCAAGTTTGAACTAGATCCCGCTACTTGGAGTAAACTCTAGCCTCAACTTGTGTGTGGAACATCTCTAGAGACACAATGTTAGTTCTATTACCACCGTACAACATTAAATATGAGAAATCTGAAGGAAAATATGCCCTAGAGGCAATAATAAAGTTATTATTTATTTCCTTATATCATTATAAATGTTTATTATTCATGCTAGAATTGTATTAACCGGAAACATAATACTTGTGTGAATACATAGACAAACAGAGTGTCACTAGTATGCCTCTACTTGACTAGCTCGTTGATCAAAGATGGTTATGTTTCCTAGCCATAGACATGGGTTGTCATTTGATTAACGGGATCACATCATTAGGAGAATGATGTGATTGACTTGACCCATTCCGTTAGCTTAGCACTCGATCGTTTAGTATGTTGCTATTGCTTTCTTCATGACTTATACATGTTCCTATGACTATGAGATTATGCAACTCCCATTTACCGGAGGAACACTTTGTGTGCTACCAAACGTCACAACGTAACTGGGTGATTATAAAGGTGCTCTACAGGTGTCTCCGAAGGTACTTGTTGGGTTGGCGTATTTCGAGATTAGGATTTGTCACTCCGATTGTCGGAGAGGTATCTCTGGGCCCACTCGGTAATGCACATCACTTAAGCCTTGCAAGCATTGCAACTAATGAGTTAGTTGCGGGATGATGTATTACGGAACGAGTAAAGAGACTTGCCGGTAACGAGATTGAACTAGGTATTGAGATACCGACGATCGAATCTCGGGCAAGTAACATACCGATGACAAAGGGAACAACGTATGTTGTTATGCGGTTTGACCGGTAAAGATCTTCGTAGAATATGTGGGAGCCAATATGAGCATCCAGGTTCCGCTATTGGTTATTGACCGGAGACGTGTCTCGGTCATGTCTACATAGTTCTCGAACCCGTAGGGTCCGCACGCTTAAAGTTTTGATGACAGTTATATTATGAGTTTATGAGTTTTGATGTACCAAAGGTTGTTCGGAGTCCCAGATGTGATCACGGACATGACGAGGAGTCTCGAAATGGTCGAGACATGAATATTGATATATTGGAAGCCTATATTTGGATATCTGAAGTGTTCCGGGTGAAATCGGGATTTTACCGGAGTACCGGAGGGGTTACCGGAACCCCCGGGGGTTTAATAGGCCATAGTGGGCCTTAGTGGAGAAGAGGAGGGGCGGCCAGGGCAGGCCGCGCGCCCCCTCCCCCTCTAGTCCGAATTGGACAAGGAGGGGGGGGGGCGGCGCCCCCTTTCCTTCTTTTCCTCTTCCTCCTTGCCCCCTTCTCCTAATCCAACAAGGAAGGGAGGGAGTCGTACTCCCGGTGGGAGTAGGACTCCTCCTGGCGCGCCTCCTCCTGGCCGGCCGCACCTCCCCCCTTGCTCCTTTATATACGGGGGCAGGGGGCATCCCAAAGACACAACAATTGATTTGATCTTTTAGCCGTGTGCGGTGCCCCCCTCCACCATAGTCCACCTCGATAATACTGTAGTGGTGCTTAGGCGAAGCCCTGCATCGGTAGAACATCATCATCGTCACCACGCCGTCATGCTGACGAAACTCTCCCTCAACACTCGGCTGGATCGGAATTCGAGGGACGTCATCGGGCTGAACGTGTGCTGAACTCGGAGGTGCCGTGCGTTCGGTACTTGGATCGGTCAGATCGTGAAGACGTACGACTACATCAACCGCGTTGTGCTAACGCTTCCGCTTTCGGTCTACGAGGGTACGTGGAGAACACTCTCCCCTCTCGTTGCTATGCATCACCATGATCTTGCGTATGCGTAGGAATTTGTTTGAAATTACTACGTTCCCCAACAGTGGTATCAGAGCCTGGTTTTATGCGTAGATGTCATATGCACGAGTAGAACACAAGTGAGTTGTGGGCGATATAAGTCATACTGCTTACCAGCATGTCATACTTTGGTTCGGCGGTATTATTGGATGAAGCGGCCCGTACCGACATTACGCGTACGCTTACGCGAGACTGGTTCTACCGACGTGCTTTGCACACAGGTGGCTGGCGGGTGTCAGTTTCTCCAACTTTAGTTGAACCGAGTGTGGCTACGCCCGGTCCTTGCGAAGGTTAAAACAACACCAACTTGACAAACTATCATTGTGGTTTTGATGCGTAGGTAAGAACGGTTCTTGCTCAGCCCGTAGCAGCCACGTAAAACTTGCAACAACAAAGTAGAGGACGTCTAACTTGTTTTTGCAGGGCATGTTGTGATGTGATATGGTCAAGACATGATGCTAAATTTTATTGTATGAGATGATCATGTTTTGTAACCGAGTTATCGGCAACTGGCAGGAGCCATATGGTTGTCGCTTTATTGTATGCAATGCAATCGCCCTGTAATGCTTTACTTTATCACTAAGCGGTAGCGATAGTCGTAGAAGCATAAGATTGGCGAGACGACAACGATGCTACGATGGAGATCAAGGTGTCGCGCCGGTGACGATGGTGATCATGACGGTGCTTCGGAGATGGAGATCACAAGCACAAGATGATGATGGCCATATCATATCACTTATATTGATTGCATGTGATGTTTATCTTTTATGCATCTTATCTTGCTTTGATTGACGGTAGCATTATAAGATGATCTCTCACTAAATTTCAAGATAAAAGTGTTCTCCCTGAGTATGCACCGTTGCCAAAGTTCGTCGTGCCCAGACACCACGTGATGATCGGGTGTGATAAGCTCTACGTCCATCTACAACGGGTGCAAGCCAGTTTTGCACACGCAGAATACTCAGGTTAAACTTGACGAGCCTAGCATATGCAGATATGGCCTCGGAACACTGAGACCGAAAGGTCGAGCGTGAATCATATAGTAGATATGATCAACATAGTGATGTTCACCATTGAAAGCTACTCCATTTCACGTGATGATCGGTTATGGTTTAGTTGATATGGATCACGTGATCACTTAGAGGATTAGAGGGATGTCTATCTAAGTGGGAGTTCTTAAGTAATATGATTAATTGAACTTAAATTTATCATGAACTTAGTACCTGATAGTATCTTGCTTGTCTATGTTGATTGTAGATAGATGGCCCGTGCTGTTGTTCCGTTGAATTTTAATGCGTTCCTTGAGAAAGCAAAGTTGAAAGATGATGGTAGCAATTACACGGACTGGGTCCGTAACTTGAGGATTATCCTCATTGCTGCACAGAAGAATTACGTCCTGGAAGCACCGCTAGGTGCCAAACCTGCTGCAGGAGCAACACCAGATGTTATGAACGTCTGGCAGAGCAAAGCTGATGACTACTCGATAGTTCAGTGTGCCATGCTTTACGGCTTAGAACCGGGACTTCAACGACATTTTGAACGTCATGGAGCATATGAGATGTTCCAGGAGTTGAAGTTAATATTTCAAGCAAATGCCCGGATTGAGAGATATGAAGTCTCCAATAAGTTCTACAGCTGCAAGATGGAGGAGAATAGTTCTGTCAGTGAGCATATACTCAGAATGTCTGGGTATAACAATCACTTGATTCAACTGGGAGTTAATCTTCCGGATGATAGCGTCATTGACAGAATTCTTCAATCACTGCCACCAAGCTACAAGAGCTTCGTGATGAACTATAACATGCAAGGGATGGATAAGACGATTCCCGAGCTCTTCGCAATGCTAAAGGCTGCGGAGGTAGAAATCAAGAAGGAGCATCAAGTGTTGATGGTTAATAAGACCACCAGTTTCAAGAAAAAGGGCAAAGGGAAGAAGAAGGGGAACTTCAAGAAGAACAGCAAGCAAGTTGCTGCTCAAGAGAAGAAACCCAAGTCTGGACCTAAGCCTGAGACTGAGTGCTTCTACTGCAAGCAGACTGGTCACTGGAAGCGGAACTGCCCCAAGTATTTGGCGGATAAGAAGGATGGCAAGGTGAACAAAGGTATATGTGATATACATGTTATTGATGTGTACCTTACCAGAGCTCGCAGTAGCACCTGGGTATTTGATACTGGTTCTGTTGCTAATATTTGCAACTCAAAACAGGGACTACGGATTAAGCGAACACTGGCCAAGGACGAGGTGACGATGCGCGTGGGAAACGGTTCCAAAGTCGATGTGATCGCCATCGGCACGCTACCTCTACATCTACCTTCGGGATTAGTATTAGACCTAAATAATTGTTATTTGGTGCCAGCGTTGAGCATGAACATTATATCTGGATCTTGTTTGATGCGAGACGGTTATTCATTTAAATCAGAGAATAATGGTTGTTCTATTTATATGAGTAATATCTTTTATGGTCATGCACCCTTGAAGAGTGGTCTATTTTTGATGAATCTCGATAGTAGTGATACACATATTCATAATGTTGAAGCCAAAAGATGCAGAGTTGATAATGATAGTGCAACTTATTTGTGGCACTGCCGTTTGGGTCATATTGGTGTAAAGCGCATGAAGAAACTCCATACTGATGGACTTTTGGAACCACTTGATTATGAATCACTTGGTACTTGCGAACCATGCCTCATGGGCAAGATGACTAAAAAGCCGTTCTCCGGAACTATGGAGCGAACAACTGATTTATTGGAGATCATACATACTGATGTATGTGGACCAATGAATATTGAGGCTCGCGGCGGGTATCGTTATTTTCTCACCTTCACAGATGATTTAAGCAGATGTGGGTATATCTACTTAATGAAACATAAGTCTGAAACATTTGAAAAGTTCAAAAAATTTTAGAGTGAAGTTGAAAATCATCGTAACAACAAAATAAAGTTTCTACGATCTGATCGTGGAGGAGAATATTTGAGTTACGAGTTTGGTCTACATTTGAAACAATGCGGAATAGTTTCGCAACTCACGCCACCCGGAACACCACAGCGTAATGGTGTGTCCGAACGTCGTAATCGTACTTTACTAGATATGGTGCGATCTATGATGTCTCTTACTGATTTACCGCTATCGTTTTGGGGTTATGCTTTAGAGACGGCCGCATTCACGTTAAATAGGATACCATCAAAATCCGTTGAGACGACGCCTTATGAACTGTGGTTTGGCAAGAAACCAAAGTTGTCGTTTCTTAAAGTTTGGGGCTGCGATGCTTATGTGAAAAAGCTTCAACCTGATAAGCTCGAACCCAAATCGGAGAAATGTGTCTTCATAGGATACCCAAAGGAGACTGTTGGGTACACCTTCTATCACAGATCCGAAGGCAAGACATTCGTTGCTAAGAATGGATCCTTTCTAGAGAAGGAGTTTCTCTCGAAAGAAGTGAGTGGGAGGAAAGTAGAACTTGATGAGGTAACTGTACCTGCTCCCTTATTGGAAAGTAGTTGATCACAGAAACCGGTTCTTCTGACGTCTACACCAATTAGTGAGGAAGTTAATGATGATGATCATGGAACTTCAGATCAAGTTGTTACTGAACCTCGTAGGTCAACCAGAGTAAGATCCGCACCAGAGTGGTACGGTAATCCTGTTCTGGAGGTTATGTTACTAGACCATGACGAACCTACTACGAACTATGAAGAAGCGATGGTGAGCCCAGATTCCGCAAAATGGCTTGAGGCCATGAAATCTGAGATGGGATCCATGTATGAGAACAAAGTGTGGACTTTGGTTGACTTGCCCGATGATCGGCAAGCCATTGAGAATAAATGGATCTTCAAGAAGAAGACTGACGCTGACGGTAATGTTACTGTCTATAAAGCTCGACTTGTTGCGAAAGGTTTTCGACAAGTTCAAGGGATTGACTACGATGAGACCTTCTCACCCGTAGCGATGCTTAAGTCTGTCCGAATCATGTTAGCAATTGCCGCATTTTATGATTATGAAATTTGGCAAATGGATGTAAAAACTGCATTCCTGAATGGATTTCTGGAAGAAGAGTTGTATATGATGCAACCGGAAGGTTTTGTCGATCCAAAGGGAGCTAACAAAGTGTGCAAGCTCCAGCGATCCATTTATGGACTGGTGCAAGCCTCTCGGAGTTGGAATAAACGCTTTGATAGTGTGATCAAAGCATTTGGTTTTGTACAGACTTTTGGAGAAGCCTGTATTTACAAGAAAGTGAGTGGGAGCTCTGTAGCATTTCTGATATTATATGTGGATGACATATTGCTGATTGGAAATGATATAGAATTTCTGGATAGCATAAAGGGATACTTGAATAAGAGTTTTTCAATGAAAGACCTTGGTGAAGCTGCTTATATATTGGGCATCAAGATCTATAGAGATAGATCAAGACGCTTAATTGGACTTTCACAAAGCACATACCTTGACAAAGTTTTGAAGAAGTTCAAAATGGATCAAGCAAAGAAAGGGTTCTTGCCTGTGTTACAAGGTGTGAAGTTGAGTAAGACTCAATGTCCGACCACTGCAGAAGATAGAGAGAAGATGAAAGATGTTCCCTATGCTTCAGCCATAGGCTCTATCATCTATGCAATGTTGTGTACTAGACCTGATGTGTGCCTTGCTATAAGTCTAGCAGGGAGATACCAAAGTAATCCAGGAGTGGATCACTGGACAGCGGTCAAGAACATCCTGAAATACCTGAAAAGGACTAAGGATATGTTTCTCTTTTATGGAGGTGACAAAGAGCTAGTCGTAAATGGTTACGTCGATGCAAGCTTTGACACTGATCCGGACGATTCTAAATCGCAAACCGGATACGTGTTTACATTGAACGGTGGAGCTGTCAGTTGGTGCAGTTCTAAACAAAGCGTCGTGGCGGGATCTACGTGTGAAGCAGAGTACATAGCTGCTTCGGAAGCAGCAAATGAAGGAGTCTGGATGAAGGAGTTCATATCCGATCTAGGTGTCATACCTAGTGCATCGGGTCCAATGAAAATCTTTTGTGACAATACTGGTGCAATTGCCTTGGCGAAGGAATCTAGATTTCACAAGAGAACCAAGCACATCAAGAGACGCTTCAATTCCATCCGGGATCTAGTCCAGGTGGGAGACATAGAAATTTGCAAGATACATACGGATCTGAATGTTGCAGACCCGTTGACTAAGCCTCTTCCACGAGCAAAACATGATCAGCACCAAGACTCCATGGGTGTTAGAATCATTACTGTGTAATCTAGATTATTGACTCCAGTGCAACTGGGAGACTGAAGGAAATATGCCCTAGAGGCAATAATAAAGTTATTATTTATTTCCTTATATCATGATAAATGTTTATTATTCATGCTAGAATTGTATTAACAGGAAACATAATACTTGTGTGAATACATAGACAAACAGAGTGTCACTAGTATGCCTCTACTTGACTAGCTCGTTGATCAAAGATGGTTATGTTTCCTAGCCATAGACATGGGTTGTCATTTGATTAACGGGATCACATCATTAGGAGAATGATGTGATTGACTTGACCCATTCCGTTAGCTTAGCACTCGATCGTTTAGTATGTTGCTATTGCTTTCTTCATGACTGATACATGTTCCTATGACTATGAGATTATGCAACTCCCATTTACCGGAGGAACACTTTGTGTGCTACCAAACGTCACAACGTAACTGGGTGATTATAAAGGTGCTCTACAGGTGTCTCCGAAGGTACTTGTTGGGTTGGCGTATTTCGAGATTAGGATTTGTCACTCCGATTGTCGGAGAGGTATCTCTGGGCCCACTTGATAATGCACATCACTTAAGCCTTGCAAGCATTGCAACTAATGAGTTAGTTGCGGGATGATGTATTACGGAACGAGTAAAGAGACTTGCCGGTAACGAGATTGAACTAGGTATTGAGATACCGACGATCGAATCTCGGGCAAGTAACATACCGACGACAAAGGGAACAACGTATGTTCTCATGCGGTTTGACCGATAAAGATCTTCGTAGAATATGTGGGAGCCAATATGAGCATCCAGGTTCCGCTATTGGTTATTGACCGGAGACGTGTCTCGGTCATGTCTACATAGTTCTCGAACCCGTAGGGTCCGCACGCTTAAAGTTTCGATGACAGTTATATTATGAGTTTATGAGTTTTGATGTACCAAAGGATGTTCGGAGTCCCAGATGTGATCACGGACATGACGAGGAGTCTCAAAATGGTCGAGACATGAAGATTGATATATTGGAAGCCTATATTTGGATATCGGAAGTGTTCCGGATGAAATCGGGATTTTACCGGAGTACCGGAGGGGTTACCGGAACCCCCCGGGGGTTTAATGGGCCATAGTGGGCCTTAGTGGAGAAGAGGAGGGGCGGCCAGGGCAGGCCGCGCGCCCCCTCCCCCTCTAGTCTGAATTGGACAAGGAGGGGGGGCGGCGCCCCCCTTTCCTTCTTCTCCTCTTCCTCCTTGCCCCCTTCTCCTAATCCAACAAGGAAGGGAGGGAGTCCTACTCCCGGTGGGAGTAGGACTCCTCCTGGCGTGGCTCCTCCTGGCCAGCCGCACCTCCCCCCTTGCTCCTTTATATACGGGGCAGGGGGGCACCCCAAAGACACGACAATTGATTTGATCTTTTAGCCGTGTGCGGTGCCCCCCTCCACCATAGTGCACCTAGATAATACTGTAGTGGTGCTTAGGCGAAGCCCTGCGTCGATAGAACATCATCATCGTCACCACGCCGTCGTGCTGACGAAACTCTCCCTCAACACTCGGCTGGATCGGAGTTCGACGGACGTCATCGGGCTGAACATGTGCTGAACTCGGAGGTGCCGTGCGTTCGGTACTTGATCAGTCGGATCGTGAAGACGTACGACTACATCAACCGCGTTGTGCTAACGCTTTCGCTTTCGGTCTACGAGGGTACGTGGACAACACTCTCCCCTCTCGTTGCTATGCATCACCATGATCTTGCGTGTGCGTAGGAATTTTTTTGAAATTACTACGTTCCCCAACAAAATCTACAAACACTTTTGTCATGCCAAATAACCTGCATATACGTTGCATCATCTAATTCTCCTGGTCGATTTTGCTATTTCTTGACCTATAAGAACATGTAAAAGAAAATCATTTGTTGAACTACAAAACCATGACATGCTCACAACTAAGTGAGTCATATTCACCTCCTTTTCCTTTTCCCACTCGTTGTCGGCTGTTTCTTGAACTATTTCTACATAGCTAACCGAGAAAGTAGCAGTCGATAACTGCACATGTATTGGGTTCAGTGTGCTAGGTACAAAAAGGTCGTTACTCACCCTCCATGCCATTGTTTCCCTTTTAGGAATCTAAACAGTCCTAACTTCCTATTTTACCCATAATATTTGTTAAAAGTCAAAGAAGACAGTATATTTTTCACTTGAGAAATAGAGTCATACTGAAAAGGTAGGAAAATAATTATATAAGCGAGATCAAATACATTACGTTGAAACATGTTCCCATACTATTTTCAAATCCAAAAAATGATGTGCGACAAGCAATGCATAGTTGTAGTTGTCCCCAAAGATTTTTGGCTGGTAGCTGATGTGCCGTGAACCTCATCAGGACATAAATGGCCAGTAAGTCAGTTTATTACACCGTGAAAAACTATTGATCCGTCAATCTTTTCTACTTCCAGCTGTTGCGAAGTGAGAACAAGCACATAGATTTCCTTAGTGGTCTCGGTTTGACTGAGAGTTCTACCGGGATTTCTGTTAGTCAAACTTTGTTGAGCCTCATTTGGCATGAATTTTGTCAAGTACTCAATCTATAGACATGACTCAGTATAAGTCTAAATGCACACTTACGCTAGGTTGAGCATATGATTTTCAACCACTGTATGTAAGAAACATTCTAGAAAACTTTATAAGAAAGATTATGTGTATTGGCAATTCAGATAGACATGTTAGGAGAGGAAGTGGCAGTCAGCATTATAACACTGATAGATCTCATGATTAGATGCCGGAACTAAATTAGCAACATGTTGTAACCAGTGACTAAACAACAACTTCATCCACGTTTGAACCGAGCATTCTTCTAGTTCTTCAAAGATTAAAATACTTATACATATCTCTGCTCTGAACTAACTTTACCATCTATTGAGACTGAATTGCGAGATAAATTTTTATAACTAAGGGCTACATTGTGGACAACAATTGACAAGGCAATCGTTTATTTTAAAAACAAGATGTCTCCACGGACACCGAGATTAAAGGATGAACTAACCATATAGAGCTCGGCTCCTCCCATATGTGTTGCACGTCCCGACGAACAAGCCGTGGGAAAGCACGGCGTACAACTCTAGGTTGGTCCAGAACTGCTAATGCACACAACATCGCAGTTGGAGGAGACAGATTGAGGTCCGACTGCTGCGGCCGGCAAACAAATTGACTTGTACTGCTACAGCTGCCGCCGGCGATTTGGACATGCGCCATGGTAGCCGTCGGCCGACGAGACATGCGCCATTGTATTGCACTGGAGTAGCTCGGATAGGAACTCCTCGAATGACACCGACTCCTGTAGCGCCGATATCCAGTCCTAAAACCAAAGAATCAAATCAGGAATACAAACACCAAAAAATGACCGAGATACCGAAGAGAAAGGAGGGGCCGCCTCTTACCCAATCGCCATGGGCACGCGCACAACTGTTGTATAGGATGCTCTGAATTAAGGCGACCAACAGTGGACGACGCGCTCACCATGGTGGCCAGCAGCGGCGGCGGCGGCGGTGGGGAAACAAGTAGTATCGAGAAGAAGGGCCGAACAGAATAGAGTGATATCCACTTCGTCGTCGAATTACGAAATAGTCCAGGGTGCCTCGTGCATAATTTCCAACGCGAACTGAGCTACTCAATCATCCAGATCCAACGGTCCACATGATCCCGTATCATGCCAGGCACGGTATCACCAGATATGCACTCCCAGTGTGTGATAAACAATTTTTAGCAACACAAGCACGTAAATATGTTCTTATTTATGTATAGCACCATCATTTGAACCTTTTGGTATTAGAGTAATGATACCATATTTCCCCCTTGAATGGTTTGTTCTGCCCGTGTTTTCATCCTCTAGCAAAAACATCATCCTCAAGTCTGCGTTAAAAGTCAAGTAGGATCGATTACGTTCTTATAAATATGAGTAGATGCTTCATTGAGTCATAACTACCCTGCTCACTTCATCCCCTTGTTTGAGAGATGTGTTAGAAGTTTATTGTGTTTAAGATAGAGATAGAATATATTAAATCATGTACGACTTGCCCTATACTCCAAGTGTCTCTCTCTCTCACATGTAATTTTATATATATCCTACACAAGGGTCAGATCAATACAATGAATGTTAGGGATCCTACAATTTCTACATGGTATCAGAGCGGTTTGTCCAACGACGCCGATCCTAGGACCTTCCACCACTTCCACAGCACGCCGCCCTCGCGGAGATAAATCTTCTCTCCTCGGGGGCGCGACACCCGATCGATCAAAGATCAGATCGGACGGACCAGAAAAATCATGCTTTGCACCACGTCAAGACGTCGGCGGCGTAGCGCTCGATCTCAAAGATTGCAAGCCGTCGACCGCCACAAACAGTCATCTACCTCAACATGCAAATCTGAACAGTCGGCCGGGACGCACCGGCAGAAACTTCATCGACCTGCAGAGACCATGCAGCTGCGTGTTCCTGCAGCGCAGCTCCGCCCTTCGTGCGCTCTGGCCGCGCCTACAAGCCGACTCGGAAGGCTGGCGCTACCACGATCCGATCTACATCGACTTATTTCACCTCGGGGCTATGGTGCTTCGATCTGGCTGGCCGGGTCGGCCAGCACGCGCGCGACATGACTTCGAGCAACTCCACATTACAGGTCCAAGCCGACGGCCGCGGCATGGTACAACCGTATTGGGCTTCCGGCGGGGAGTGCGGCCGGCAGGCCGTGCGCACAGGCCCAGGCGGAGGTAGCCTGGTATGCTGCAGCAACCACGAGCCACTTCATCGCGCACATGACATGGGTCAACAGGTCTTAGTGACGCACCGGCGGCTACACGTGCATGCATGACGCATATACGGACGCACCGGCGGCTTCGATCTATCGAATCTCCAGTCGTCAGCTGCGCCTCCAGATGTACACCGATCTGCCCCGAGCCGACAAACTACAGCGAGCGAGAGTCCGCACCACGCAGATGACACCATCATCTACACCGACCGCTACATCCCGAGCCGAGCTACATCATCTTCTGCATGGCCGCTTCGACCGCCACCACCGATCTGTACTGCACGGCTGCAACGGCGCCTCTGCATCGAGCCGAGCAACATCAAGCTGTACGACTACGCCAGGCTACGAGCCAACATACTTCTTCGGCACGGTACGACATCGACACTTAATCGCTGCAGAAGGACGCCTTCAAGCGATGCATCTTCGTCGACATGCCGCTGCAACATCATCGCCAAGGTCTTCATCAACGTAGTCTTCATCAGCAACCTCGTGAACACACCGCCGCCGCCTCTACAACCTCGTCCACATGATGGACGCATAGTGTTCTCTGACTGACTTTTCTGCAAGGGGCGACCACGACAATGGAAATGACTGCCTGTTGAGTGATAACCCACAAGTATAGGGGATCAATTGTAACCTCTTTCGATAAGTAAGAGTGTCGAACCCAGCGAGGAGCTAAAGGTAGAACAAATATTCCCTCAAGTTATATCGACCACCGATACAACTCTGCGCACGCTTGACGTTCGCTTTACCTAGAACAAGTATGAAATTAGAAGTACTTTGTCGGTGTTTTTGGATAGGTTTGCAAGAATATAAAGAGCACGTAAATAAAAACTAGAGGCTGTTTTAGGTAAAGACACAATAAAGTTAGTATAGCGAGTGTAGAAAAGTGATGATAGGAGTTGCGAAATTGTCCATAAGCAATTGACTACTTTACTAGACCAATAGCAAGTTTTATGTGGGAGAGGCCACTGCTAGCATGTCATCCCTGACTTGGAATTCTATGCACTTATGAATGAAACTATTAGCAAGCGTCCGCAACTACTAACGTTCATTAAGGTAAAACCCAACCATAGCATTAAGATATATTGGTCCTCCTTCAATCCCGTATGCATCAATTTCTATGCTAGGTTGAAGCTTCTATCACTCTTGTCCTCCAATACATAGTCCTATCAACATACAACTAACCCTATGGTGTGATCCACGCGCACGCTCGTATGATGGGCACCAAAGGACAGCAACATAACCACAAGCAAATTAAATCAATCATAGCAATTCATCAACCACCGATAGGACAACGAAAATCTACTCAAACATCATAGGATGGCAACACATCATTGGATAATAATATGAAGCATAAAGCACCATGTTCAAGTAGAGGGTACAGCGGGTTGCGGGAGAGTGGACCGCTGTAGATAGAGGGGGGAAGGTGATGGAGATGTTGGTGAAGATGGCGGAGGTGTTGGTGAAGATCGCAGTGATGATGATGGTGGCCACGGCAGCGTTCCGGCGCCACCGGAAGAGAGGGGGAGAGGGGCCCCCTTCTTCTTCTTCTTCTTCCTTGACCTCCTCCCTAGATGGGAGAAGGGTTTCCCCTCTGGTCCTTGGCCTCCATGGCATGGGAGGGGCGAGAGCCCCTCCGAGATTGGATCTGTCTCTCTGTCTCTCTCTGTTTCTGCGTTCTCAGATCTGGCCTTTCACCGTTTTTTTATAACCAGAGATCCGTAACTCCGATTGGGCTGAATTTTGGACACGATCTCTATCCAGAAATTAGCTTTCTTGCGGCGAAAGAAGGGCTCCAACCTCCTTACGGGGTGGCCACGAGGGTCCAGGGCGTGCCCCCTGCCTCGTGGCCCCCTCGGGCATCGTATCGCGTTGATTCTTCTTCCCAAAAATCACATATATTCCAAAAAAATCTCCGTCAGTTTTTATCCCGTTTGGACTCCGTTTGATATGGATTTTCTGCGAAACAAAAAACATGCAACAAACAGGAACTGGCACTGGGCATTGGATCAATATGTTAGTCCCAAAAATAGTATAAAAAATTGCCAAAAGTATATGGAAGTTGTATAAAATTGGCATGGAACAATCAAAAATATAGATACGACGGAGACGTATCATTGAGGACGACATCGATCGCATCATCCACGACGACGCGACTGCATCGACACGGCATCACTATAGTGATGATCCCTACACGGCCACAGGGTTCTGGTAAAACCGATGTGTGCTCGATGAGTTTCCTCCCGTCCTGGCAAAACTGGTGGACTCATCGCCGCCGACACCCACTGATAGCCGCAAGGTGCATCGTCCACAACTGCAGCTCTGTCATCTACAACATAGCATATTTTTTTGCACCTCCGGCTTTGTAGGGCTCCATCATCCACGACGACTACACCATCGACCATGACTACCTCAACCACGGCTGTTGGGGAACGTAGTAATTTCAAAAAAATTCCTACGCACACACAGGATCATGGTGATGCATAGTAATGAGAGGGGAGAGTGTTGTCCACGTACCCTCGTAGAGCGAAAGCGGAAGCGTTAGCACAACGCGGTTGATGTAGTCGTACGTCTTCACGATCCGACCGATCCAAGTACCAACCGTACGGCACCTCCGAGTTCAGCACACGTTCAGCTCGATGACGTCCCGCGAACTCCGATCCAGCAGAGCTTCACGGGAGAGTTCCGTCAGCACGACGGCGTGATGATGGTGATGATGTTGCTACTGACGCAGGGCTTCGCCTAAGCACCGCTACGATATGACTGAGGTGGAATATGGTGGAGGGGGGCACCGCACACCGCTGGAATAGATCAACAGATCAACTTGTGTGTCTAGAGGTGCCCCTGCCCCCGTATATAAAGGAGCAAGGGGGAGGCGGCCGGCCAGGAGGAGGGCGCGCCAAGGGGGGAGTCCTACTCCCACCGGGAGTAGGATGTTGGAAATATGCCCTAGAGGCAATAATAAAATGGTTATTATTGTATTTCCTTGTTCATGATAATTGTCTATTGTTCATGCTATAATTGTATTAACTGGAAACCGTAATACATGTGTGAATACATAGACCACAACATGTCCCTTGTAAGCCTCTAGTTGACTAGCTCGTTGATCAATAGATGGTTATGGTTTCCTGACCATGGACATTGGATGTCATTGATAACGGGATCACCTCATTAGGAGAATGATGTGATGGACAAGACCCAATCCTAAGCATAGCACAAGATCGTGTAGTTCGTTTGCTAAGAGCTTTTCTAATGTCAAGTATCATTTCCTTAGACCATGAGATTGTGCAACTCCCCGATACCGTAGTAATGCTTTGGGTGTACCAAACGTCACAAGTAACTGGGTGGCTATAAAGGTGCACTACAGGTATCTCTGAAAGTGTCTGTTGGGTTGGCACGAATCGAGACTGGGATTTGTCACTCCGTATGACGGAGAGGTATCTCTGGGCCCACTCGGTAATGCATCATCATAATGAGCTCAATGTGACTAAGGAGTTAGCCACGGGATCATGCGTTACGGAACGAGTAAAGAGACTTGCCGGTAACGAGATTGAACTAGGTATTGGGATACCGACGATCGAATCTCGGGCAAGTAACATACCGATGGACAAAGGGAATTGTATACGGGATTGATTGAATCCCCGACATCATGGTTCATCCGATGAGATCATCGTGGAACATGTGGGAGCCAATATGGGTATCCAGATCCCGCTATTGGTTATTGACCGGAGAGGTGTCTCGATCATGTCTGCATGGTTCCCGAACCCGTAGGGTCTACACACTTAAGGTTCGGTGACGCTAGAGTTGTTATGGCAAATAGTATGTGGTTACCGAATGTTGTTCGGAGTCCCGGATGAGATCCCGGACGTCACGAGGAGTTCCGGAATGGTCCGGAGACGAAGATTTATATATGGGAAGTCCTTATTCGGTCGCCGGAAGTGTTCGGGGGTCTATCGGTATTGTACCAGGACCACCGAAAGGGTTCCGGGGTCCACCGGGAGGGTCCACCTGCCCCGGAGGGCCCTATGGGCTGAATATAGAGGGGAACCAGTCCCTAGGTGGGCTGGGCGCCAAACCCCCCTAGGGCCCATGCGCCTAGGGTTTGGGGGAAACCCTAAAGGGGGCGCCCCCCTTGGCTTGGGGGGCAAGCCTCCCCCCTTGGCCGCCGCCCCGCCTCTAGATCCATCTGGAGGGGGCCGGCCCCCTCTCCCTTGCCCCTATAAATAGAGGGGGTGTGGGAGGGCAGCCGCCCGACATCCCTGGCGCAGCCCTCTCCTCCTTCAACTCCTCTTCCTCCTCCGTAGTGCTTAGCGAAGCTCTGCCGGAGAACCACGAGCTCCATCGCCACCACGCCGTCGTGCTGCTGGAGTTCTCCCTCAACTTCTCCTCTCCCCTTGCTGGATCAAGAAGGAGGAGACGTCCCCGGGCTGTACGTGTGTTGAACGCGGAGGCACCGTCCGTTCGGCGCTAGATCGGATCTTCCGCGATTTGAATCGCCGCGAGTACGACTCCATCAACCGCGTTCTTGTAACGCTTCCGCTTAGCGATCTTCAAGGGTATGAAGATGCACTCCTTCTCTCTCGTTGCTAGTATCTCCTAGATTGATCTTGGTGACACGTAGGAAAATTTTGAATTATTGCTACGTTACCCAACATAGGACTCCTCCTTTTCCTTGTTGGAGTAGGAGAGGGAAGGAAGGGAGAGATGAGAAGAAGGAAAAAGGGGGGCGCCGCCCCCCTCCTTGTCCAATTCGGACTAGAGGGGGAGGGGGCACGCGGCTGCCCTGGCCGCCCCTCCTCTTCTCCCACTAAGGCCCATGAGGCCCAATTAACTCCTCGGGGGGTTCCGGTAACCTCCCGGTACTCCGGTTTTTCTCCGAAACCACTCGGAACACTTCCGGTGTCCGAATATAGTTGTCCAATATATCGATCTTTACATCTCGACCATTTCGAGACTCCTCGTCATGTCCGTGATCATATCCGGGACTCCGAACTACCTTCGGTACATCAAAACACAAAACTCATAATACCGATCGTCACCAAACTTTAAACGTGCGGACCCTACGGGTTTGAGAACTATGTAGACATGACCGAGACACGTCTCCGGTCAATAACCAATAGCGGAACCTGGATGCTCATATTTGCTCCTACATGTTCTACGAAGATCTTTATCGGTCAAACCGCATAACAACATACGTTGTTCCCTTTGTCACCGGTATGTTACTTGCCCGAGATTCGATCGTCGGTATCTCAATACCTAGTTCAATCTCGTTACCGGCAAGTCTCTTTACTCGTTCCGTAATGCATCATCCCGCAACTAACTCATTAGTCACATTGCTTGCAAGGCTTATAGTGATGTGCATTACCGAGAGGGCCCAGAGATACCTCTCCGACAATCGGAGTGACAAATCCTAATCTCGAAATACGCCAACTCAACAAGTACCTTTGGAGACACCTATAGAGCACCTTTATAATCACCCAGTTACATTGTGGCGCGTTTGGTAGCACACAGAGTGTTCCTCCGGTAAACGGGAGTTGCATAATCTCATAGTCATAGGAACATGTATAAGTCATGAAGAAAGCAATAGCAACATACTAAATGATCAACTGCTAAGCTAACAGAATCGTCAAGTCAATCACATCATTCTTCTAATGATGTGATCCCGTTAATCAAATGACAACTCATGTCCATGGCTAGGAAACTCAACCATCTTCGTTTAACGAGCTAGTCAAGTAGAGGCATACTGGTGACACTATGTTTGTCTATGTATTCACACATGTATTATGTTTCTGGTTAATACAATTCTAGCATGAATAATAAACATTTATCATGATATGAGGAAATAAATAATAACTTTATTATTGCCTCTAGGGCATATTTCCTTCAGTCTCCCACTTGCACTAGAGTCAATAATCTAGATTACACAGTAATGATTCTAACACCCATGGAGTTTTGGTTCTGATCATGTTTTGCTCTTGGAAGAGGCTTAGTCAACGGGTCTGCAACATTCAGATCCGTATGTATCTTGCAAATCTCTATGTCTCCCACCTGGACTTGGTCCCAGATGGAATTGAAGCGTCTCTTGATGTGCTTGGTCCTCTTGTGAAATCTGGATTCCTTTGCCAAGGCAATTGCACCCGTATTGTCACAAAAGATTTTCATTGGACCCGATGCACTAGCCATGACACCTAGATCGGATATGAACTCCTTCATCCAGACTCCTTCATTTGCTGCTTCAGAAGCAGCTATGTACTCCGCTTCACACGTGGATCCCGCCACGACGCTTTGTTTAGAACTGCACCAACTGACAGCTCCACTGTTCAATGTAAACACGTATCCGGTTTGCGATTTAGAATCGTTCGGATCAGTGTCAAAGCTTGCATCGACGTAACCATTTACGACTAGCTCTTTGTCACGTCCATAAACGAGAAATATATCCTTAGTCCTTTTCAGGTATTTCAGGATGTTCTTGACCGCTGTCCAGTGATCCACTCCTGGATTACTTTGGTACCTCCCTGCTAGGCTAATAGCAAGACACACATTAGGTCTGGTACACAACATTGCATACATGATAGAACCTATGGCTGAAGCATAGGGAACATCTTTCATTTTCTCTCTATCTTATGCAGTGGTTGGGCATTGAGTCTGACTCAACTTCACACCTTGTAACACAGGCAACAACCCTTTCTTTGCTTGATCCATTTTGAACTTCTTCAAAACTTTGTCAAGGTATGTGCTTTGTGAAAGTCCTATCAAGCGTCTTGATCTATCTCTATAGATCTTGATGCCTAATATGTAAGCAGCTACACCGAGGTCTTTCATTGAAAAACTCTTATTCAAGTATCTTTTATGATATCCAGAAATTCTATATCATTTCCAATCAGCAATATGTCATCCACATATAATATCAGAAATGCTACAGAGCTCCCACACACTTTCTTGTAAATACAGGCTTCTCCAAAAGTCTGTATAAAACCATATGCTTTGATCACACTATCAAAACGTTTATTCCACTTCCGAGAGGCTTGCACCAGTCCATAAACGGATCGCTGGAGCTTGCATACTTTGTTAGCTCCCTTTGGATCGACAAAACCTTCTGGTTGCATCATATACAACTCTTCTACCAGAAATCCATTCAGGAATGCAGTTTTGACATCCATTTGCCAAATTTCATAATCATAAAATGCGGCAATTGCTAACATGATTCTGACAGACTTAAGCATCGCTACGGGTGAGAAAGTCTCATCGTAGTCAATCCCTTGAACTTGTCGAAAACCTTTCGCAACAAGTCGTGCTTTATAGACAGTAACATTACCGTCAGTGTCGGTCTTCTTCTTGAAGATCCATTTATTCTCAATGGCTTGCCGATCATCGGGCAAGTCAACCAAAGTCCACACTTTGTTCTCATACATGGATCCCATCTCAGATTTCATGGCCTCAAGCCATTTTGCGGAATCTGGGCTCACCATCGCTTCTTCATAGTTCGTAGGTTCGCCTTGGTCAAGTAACATGACCTCCAGAATAGGATTACCGTACCACTCTGGTGCGGATCTTACTCTGGTTGACCTACGAGGTTCAGTAGTAACTTGATCTGAAGTTTCATGATCAATATCATTAGCTTCCTCACTAATTGGCGTAGGTGTCACAGGAACCGGTTTCTGTGATGAACTACTTTCCAATAAGGGAGCAGGTACAGTTACCTCATCAAGTTCTACTTTCCTCCCACTCACTTCTTTCGAGAGAAACTCCTTCTCTAGAAAGGATCCATTCTTAGCAACGAATGTCTTGCCTTCGGATCTGTGATAGAAGGTGTACCCAATAGTTTCCTCTGGGTATCCTATGAAGACACATTTCTCCGATTTGGGTTCGAGCTTATCAGGTTGAAGCTTTTTCACATAAGCATCACAGCCCCAAACTTTAAGAAATGATAACTTTGGTTTCTTGCCAAACCACAGTTCATAAGACGTCGTCTCAATGGATTGCGATGGTGCCCTATTTAACGTGAATGCAACCGTCTCTAAAGCATAACCCCAAAACGATAGCGGTAAATCAGTAAGAGACATCATAGATCGCACCATATCTAGTAAAGTACGATTACGACGTTCGGACACCATTACCCTGTGGTGTTCCGGGTGGCGTGAGTTGCGAAACTATTCCGCATTGTTTCAAATGTAGGCCAAACTCGTAACTCAAATATTCTCCTCCACGATCAGATCGTAGAAACTTTATTTTCTTGTGACGATTATTTTCCACTTCACTCTGAAATTCTTTGAACTTTTCAAATGTTTCAGACTTATGTTTCATTAAGTAGATATACCCATATCTGCTCAAATCATCTGTGAAGGTGAGAAAATAACGATACCCGCTGCGAGCCTCAACATTCATCGGACCACATACATCAGTATGTATGATCTCCAACAAATCTGTTGCTCGCTCCATTGTTCCGGAGAACGGCGTCTTAGTCATCTTGCCCATAAGGCATGGTTCGCAAGTACCAAGTGATTCATAATCAAGTGATTCCAAAAGTCCATCAGTATGGAGTTTCTTCATGCGCTTTACAAATGACCCAAACGACAGTGCCACAAATAAGTTGCACTATCATTATCAACTCTTCATCTTTTGGCTTCAACATTATGAATATGTGTATCACTACTATCGAGATTCAACAAAAATAGACCACTCTTCAAGTGTGCATGACCATAAAAGATATTACTCATATAAATAGAACAACCATTATTCTCAGATTTTAATGAATAACCGTCCCACATCAAACAAGATCCAGATATAATGTTCATGCTTAACGCTGGCACCAAATAACAATTATTTAGGTCTAAAACTAATCCCGAAGGTAGATGTAGAGGTAGCTTGCCGACGGCGATCACGTCGACTTTGGAACCATTTCCCACGCGCATCGTCACCTCGTCCTTAGCCAGTCTTCGCTTAATCCGTAGTCCCTGTTTCGAGTTGCAAATATTAGCAACTGAACCAGTATCAAATACCCAGGTGCTACTGCGAGCTCTAGTAAGGTACACATCAATAACATGTATATCACATATACCTTTGTTCACCTTGCCATCCTTCTTATTCGCCAAATACTTGGGGCAGTTCCGCTTCCAGTGTCCAGTCTGCTTGCAGTAGAAGCACTCAGTCTTAGGCTTAGGTCCAGACTTGGGTTTCTTCTCTTGAGCAGCAACTTGTTTGCTGTTCTTCTTGAAGTTCCCCTTCTTCTTCCCTTTGCCCTTTTTCTTGAAACTGGTGGTCTTGTTGACCATCAACACTTGATGCTCCTTCTTGATTTCTACCTCCGCAACCTTTAGCATTGCGAAGAGCTCGGGAATTGTCTTATCCATCCCTTGCATATTATAGTTCATCATGAAGCTCTTGTAGCTTGGTGGCAGTGATTGAAGAATTCTGTCAATGACACTATCATCCGGAAGATTAACTCCCAGTTGAATCAAGTGATTGTTATACCCACACATTTTGAGTATATGTTCACTGACAGAACTATTCTCCTCCATCTTGCAGCTGTAATATCTCTCAATCTGGGCATTTGCTTGAAATATTAACTTCAACTCCTGGAACATCTCATATGCTCCATGACGTTCAGAACGTCGTTGAAGCCCCGGTTCTAAGCCGTAAAGCATGGCACACTGAACTATCGAGTAGTCATCAGCTTTGCTCTGCCAGACGTTCTTAACGTCGTCAGTTGCATCTGCAGCAGGCCTGGCACCCAGCGGTGCTTCCAGGACGTAATTCTTCTGTGCAACAATGGGGATAATCCTAAAGTTACGGACCCAGTCCGTGTAATTGCTACTATCATATTTCAACTTTGCTTTCTCAAGGAACGCATTAAAATTCAATGGAACATCAACACGGGCCATCTATCTACAATCAACATAGACAAGCAAAATACTATCAGGACATGATAAATTTAAGTTCAATTAATCATATTACTTAAGAACTCCCACTTAGATAGACATCCCTCTAATCATCTAAGTGATCACGTGATCCAAATCAACTAAACCATGTCCGATCATCACGTGAGATGGAGTAGTTTTCAATGGTGTACATCACTATCTTGATCATATCTACTATATGATTCACGCTCGACCTTTCGGTGTCAGTGTTCCGAGGCGATATCTGCACATGCTAGGCTCGTCAAGTTTAACCCGAGTATTCTGCGTGTGCAAAAAATGGCTTGCACCCGTTGTAGATGAACGTAGAGCTTATCACACCCGATCATCACGTGGTGTCTCGGCACGACGAACTTTGGCAACGGTGCCTACTCCGGGAGAACACTTTTATCTTGAAATTTAGTGAGAAATCATCTTATAATGCTACTGTCAATCAAAGCAAAATAAGATGCATAAAAGATAAACATCAGATGCAATCAATATAAGTGATATGATATGGCCATCATCATCTTGTGCTTGTGATCTCCATCTCCGAAGCACCGTCATGATCACCATCGTCACCGGCGCGACACCTTGATCTCCATCGTAGCATTGTTGTCGTCTCGCCAACTATTGCTTTTACGACTATCGCTACCGCTTAGTGATAAAGTAAAGCAATTACAGAGCGATTGCATTGCATACAATAAAGCGACAACCATATGGCTCCTGCCAGTTGCCGATAACTCGGTTCCAAAACATGATCATCTCATACAATAAAATATAGCATCATGCCTTGACCATATCACATCACAACATGCCCTGCAAAAACAAGTTAGACGTCCTCTACTTTGTTGTTGCAAGTTTTACGTGGCTGCTACAGGCTGAGCAAGAACCGTTCTTACCTACGCATCAAAACCACAACGATAGTTCGTCAAGTTAGTGCTGTTTTAACCTTCTCAAAGACCGGGCGTAGCCACACTCAGTTTAACTAAAGTTGGAGAAACTGATACCCGCCAGCCACATATGTGCAAAGCACATCGGTAGAACCAGTCTCGCGTAAGCGTACGCGTAATGTCGGCCCGGGCCGCTTCATCCAACAATACTGCCGAACCAAAGTATGACATGCTGGTAAGCAGTATGACTTGTATCACCCACAACTCACTTGTGTTCTACTCATGCATATAACATCTACGCATAAAACCAGGCTCAGATGCCACTGTTGGGGAATGTAGTAATTTCAAAAAAATTCCTACTCACACGCAGGATCATGGTGATGCATAGCAACGAGAGGGGAGAGTGTTGTCCACGTACCCTCGTAGACCGAAAGCGGAAGCGTTAGCACAACGCGGTTGATGTAGTCGTACGTCTTCACGATCCGACCGATCCAAGTACCGAACGTACGGCACCTCCGAGTTTAGCACACGTTCAGCTCGATGACGTCCCGCGAACTCCGATCTAGCAGAGCTTCACGGGAGAGTTCCGTCAGCACGACGGCATGATGACGGTGATGATGTTGCTACCGACGCAGGGCTTCGCCTAAGCACCGCTAGGATATGACCGAGGTGGAATGTGGTGGAGGGGGGCACCACACACGGCTGGAATAGATCAACAGATCAACTTGTGTGTCTAGAGGTGCCCCCCTGCCCCCGTATATAAAGGAGCAAGGGGGGAGGCGGTCGGCCAGGAGGAGGGCGCGCAAAGGGGGGAGTCCTACTCCCACCGGGAGTAGGACTCCTCCTTTTCCTTGTTGGAGTAGGAGAGGGAAGGAAGGGAGAGAGGAGAAGAAGGAAAAAGGGGGGCGCCGCCCCCCTCCTTGTCCAATTCGGACTAGAGGGGGAGGGGGCGCGCGGCTGCCCTGGCCGCCCTCCTCTTCTCCCACTAAGGCCCATGAGGCCCAATTAACTCCCCCGGGGGGGGGGGTCCGGTAACCCCCCGGTACTCCGGTTTTTCTCCGAAACCACTCGGAACACTTCCGGTGTCCGAATATAGTTTTCCAATATATCGATCTTTACGTCTCGACCATTTCGAGACTCCTCGTCATGTCCGTGATCATATCCGGAACTCCGAACTACCTTCGGTACATCAAAACACAAAAACTCATAATACCGATCGTCACCAAACTTTAAGCGTGCGGACCCTACGGGTTCAAGAACTATGTAGACATGACCGCGACACGTCTCTGGTCAATAACCAATAGCGGAACCTGGATGCTCATATTGGCTCCTACATATTCTACGAAGATCTTTATCGGTCAAACCGCATAACAACATATGTTGTTCCCTTTGTCATCGGTATGTTACTTGCCCGAGATTCGATCGTCGGTATCTCAATACCTAGTTCAATCTCGTTACCGGCAAGTCTCTTTACTCGTTCTGTAATGCATCATCCCGCAACTAACTCATTAGTCACATTGCTTGCAAGGCTTATAGTGATGTGCATTACCGAGAGGGCCCAGAGATACCTCTCCGACAATCGGAGTGACAAATCCTAATCTCGAAATACGCCAACTCAACAAGTACCTTTCGAGACAGCTGTAGAGCACCTTTATAATCACCCAGTTACGTTGTAAAGTTTGGTAGCACACAAAGTGTTCCTCCGGTAAACGGGAGTTGCATAATCTCATAGTCATAGGAACATGTATAAGTCATGAAGAAAGCAATAGCAACATACTAAACGATCAAGTGCTAAGCTAACGGAATGGGTCAAGTCAATCACATCATTCTTCTAATGATGTGATCCCGTTAATCAAATGACAACTCATGTCCATGGCTAGGAAACTCAACCATCTTCGATTAACGAGCTAGTCAAGTAGAGGCATACTAGTGACACTATGTTTGTCTATGTATTCACACATGTATTATGTTTCCGGTTAATACATCATCATGATCGGCTACCTCGACATTGACATTAATGGCTACGTCTGCAACAACTCATCGGCAACAACTCCAGTCAACACCGTCTGTGTCGTCACTAGCGTCTACGCCACTCCCGTTGTGACTGCGGGAGGGAATAGAGGAGAAGACAGGAAGGCACTAGAAAGGGACACAATCACAGCCCTAATTGCCGACCCATCAGAGACATAGTTGATGATGGCGCAGCGGAGAAGACAACAGAAGTGCAAGACTTCAAATTCAGTCGTAATCGTCTGCTTCACAACCGCTACGACTGAGGGGGGATGTTAGAAGTATATTGTGTTTAAGATAGAGATTGGAGTTAGAGATAGAACATATTAAATCATGTATGACTTGTCCTCAACTCTAAGTCTCTCTCCCTCACATGTACTTCTACATATATCCTACACAAGGATCAGATCAATACAACGAATGTTAGGGATCCTACAATTTCTACAAGATGATATTGCATATTTCCCCTCACCAGCAAACCCTATGAAAAATAATTGTGTTATATGTTTTTGCCACCTTTGAGAAGCCACCTTTCACTAGATCTTTTGTGCCAAAAGATTGGTTATTGTTCATAAATGTTGTTTACAATGTAAATGCAACCTCTCCTCGTACTTTAGTCACTGCTGAAATGTTGTATTTTATCTAACCCTAAACAAGGTGTGGATGTAAGGGCGTAAGGCCAATAGGCAAGGGCGATGTTGCTCAGTTTACCCACAAAAGGAAAATACACATTCTAATTTTTTCGGGAGAATGGGAACAACTTTGTTTTTCTGCAGGGGCCATGGTCTATAGAACAACCTTAGTGGATAGCGGGTGACGTGGATCGACCTCAGCCCTCAGTAGCAAAATCGAACTTCGCAAAAAAAAAAGATCGGAAAACAAGCGGGTGGGATGACAAATACACAATCAAAAGTAAAGCCGAATTAACCATTCAAAGAGCACAAGTATTCAAAGGAGAAATCCGACATGATTAACAGACGCACACACACATCTAGCTGATTTGCTGGGTCCTAGCTAGGCTCAGGTACATACAAAGTCAGCTTAGTCGATGGACACCCAACTGAACGAAATTAACTAACCACGGGACTAATCGATTAACCAAAGCGTCAATCAAACCATCAATTAACTATTTAGGTTGCTTCTTCTTCTGATCTTGCTGCCTTTGTCGGAGCGCCCGCTCGATGAGCAGGTTGAGGAAGTTCATCACCTGCACCGCGTACTTGAGCGCTGTCAGAGGATCCACCTCCTGCAATACACGCACCCGGTAAGTTAAAGTTACATTGATCATGTTAGTCAGAGGAAATTGCAGTTCTGAATTCGACCAGAGGGTGGATATCTTCACTAAATTTTGGCCGAAAATCCAACCATCTAGCCTGTGAATTTTTTAACAACAGTTTTCAAGTATGTCTGAACTTGACAAACGTTTTGAAGTCTGACAAGTATCTTGATCGAAATACCAGATATTTTGACAAATATTGAAACGTCTGCAGTGTTCAACATCTTTTGGTGGATTTGATTGGAAATGAGATGTGCTTGTTTTCCAGTAGAGATTACACTTGACTTTAAAAGGAATCCAATATAAGTTTGAAGAAATTCGAATCCCGATTGACTCACGTTGGCATGCAAGATATCTGTGTACAGTATACCAAGTAAAATGACTGAATTTTCCCACATTTTTTGGTGAGATTTCATTAGGAAATAGGAATATTGCTCGGGCGTTCAAATGTAAATGGTCGTAAAGTAAAGTAAAATGAACAAAATTAGATCCGCAGAGGAAGAGATGATCAAAATTAAGCTCGTACTCTGCATCACTAATTACCTCCGTCATGTTGGGCGCGAAGACCATGGCGACGTTGCGGGTGCCCATCCGGTTCCGCGCCTCCTCGCTCGCCACGTCCGCCATGAGCTGCACGGCCCAGTCGAGCAGCGCCGCCTTGGCCGCCGGCAGCTTACCGATCAGCCTCGCCGCCGCCTCCTCCGTGGCGCAGCCCGCCACCTCCTCCTCCGGCAGCGCGTCCAGCAGGCCGCCCGGCAGCTCCCTGAACCAGGCCTTGATGAGCCCCGCGAGGCAGTGCACGTCGGCGTCCTCCGGCACGGAGGCGGCGAGGTCGAGCTGGTCCCTGACGCGCTGCTCCTGCGCGCCGTCGGCGGCCACGCGGAAGATGCCCTCCGTCTTGAGCCCGCCCTGCTCGTACAGGCGGCGCTGCAGGAGGAGCAGGATGGTGGGCACGCTGTTCCCCCGCGCGTCGTGCGCGCACTGCATCGACTCCGTCGACACGCCGAACGCCGTCTTGCTGCACACACGCACGCCGGACACGGAGACGATCATCGATGATTGAATGCCGAGGAGGAAGATGGATTGGGACAGACGGCGAGAGGAGGGAGGAAGATGCGTGTACCTGGCGCTGGGGGCCTTGGCGAGGGCGGGCTCGGGCTGGAGCTCGGCGGGGACGCCGCGGAAGCCGTGGAAGCGGTCGAAGGTGACGTGCGCGACGTGGCGCACGTCGGTGGGCCAGCCGATCTTCATCCGCTGCGGCTGGCTGCTGCCGGCGCCGGCGGCCCGGTCCACCTCCTCCTCCTCGCCACCGCCGCTGCTGCCGCCGCCGACGTCCATCCTGTTGGTCCGATCCGTCCGGTCCCCTATGTACCTACTTAGCAGGAGCACGCGCGCGCGCCCCTTGAGGTGGCAGCGATGAGGAGAGGAGAGGACGCGGTATTGGCTGGTGGTTTCTCGTACGTAGCGTACACGATGGGACGGAGGGGAGGTGGGAGACCCGATGGAGACCACCTAGAAGAAGAGGAGGAGGAGGACGTGGAGGAGGTGGTTGGGTGCGAGGGGTACGTAGCAGTGGTTGTGGGACGACGTGGGTTGCACCACTACGCCAACTCGCGGCGTATCTTCGCTTCCAATGAAGGGGTAGTGGCTGTCAGAGCGGGAAAAAATTAAAGAAAGAAACAACTTGGTCATGAAATGCCAGTCATATTCCATGCCCATATATAGCTGGCATTTGAGTTTCATCAACATATATGATTTTCGACAAGGGGTGTGCCATCTTCACATATGTGGTACTATGTATGCCGTACGTACATTGTACGTCTTCCACTTTTTCAACACTTGATTTTACCAACAATTAGAGTAGAAATATTTTTGAACATATAATTTATGGCTTTTATGTCACACAAAAATGATAAGTTACAAGGTCAAAAAACCTGGTTAAGAATAACACAACTTTATTTCGTGGGTGGTTTGCAACCCAAACTTGATTAGAATGGGGGGGGGGGGGGGGGGGGGTAGATCTTTTCTCCCCAACAAGGGGATGAAGTGATCCAGGTAGAGCTAATTTATTGAAGCATGTTGCTGACATTTTCAAGAACATGTTTGATCATGCACCTTATCAAGTAGCTAGCCATTGCAATTTTCTGTTTTGTGGAGAGATGGTCGATATCAGTAGGAGCATTTATTGTACCATCACCCTAAAACCAAGGGTTGTAGATATTGATGTTATACAGAAATACTGACCTATTTGCATGTTGCAAGTGTTTCTTATTCTTAAGATTTTCACCAAGAAATTGACAGTCAGGACAAGTCCGTTTATGAATAAACTTATTGCTCTTACACTTAGTTGTCAGTTCGTAGGCAATCACACAGTCTTGAAACCTCTACCAAGTTATTTGTTAGGATCCGAGCTTTGGGGGGAAATATCTAGTACTCCCACCCCTAGGGTGCTCCCGGTGCTCCAAAACTCGGTAGCACATATTTAAATGTTTGAAAAATTCTGAAAAAAATCCAGCACATTGACACAACATCAAAGTATGTTGTCAAAAAATATGAAATCAAAATTCAAAACATAGCTTGAGAAACATAAATGACAAATTCGACAGTAAATAGTACACAACATAAGTTGGGCTTTAGATTAGGCCCATTATCACATTGGTGTACATTTTGTCATTTTTGTATCTCGAGCAATGTTTCAAATTTTGATTTGAATTTTTCTAACAACATATATTGATGTTGTGTCAATGTGCTGGAATTTTTTCAGAATTTTTTGAACATTTTAAAATGTGCTAGCGATTTTGGAGCATTGGGAGCACCCTAGGGGTGGGAGTACCAGATATTTCCCCCAAGCTTTGGGTAGTAATATTGGCACACAAACACACACACACACATACACGCGCGCGGGCGCACACACGCAAACACACACACAATTCATATAAATAGCACAAATTAATCCAAAAGGTTAAGTATTTGGTTCTTTTATATTTTCTCTAATCTATAGAAATTCGATTTAACTACATGAAGTTTCAAGGGTGAACCCATAAAGAAAAACTAATACCTCTTCACTACAAAAAAATATGGATTAACTACCGCGCAAAAATATTTCCCATGGTAACATAGTCGAAATTGTATAATTTAAATATTGAGACATTTGATGTATATAATAGAAAATATTGATTAAGATTTCCTTTAATAGATGAGTCAAAATTTGTAGTATAAATAAGATTTTATAAGTATTCCAATTTTGAAAAGAGTTTACTGTCGGCCTGAACTCGCAGGCGATACTTTACTATATAGAGTTGCATTCATGGGCTTAGGATGTGGTGCGATGTGTCCCAAGACAGATGTCTTTTTTCCGCGGCGGTCGATGATGGATAGTGGATGATTTGAGCGACGATTAGAAACGGGATAGTATACAATTGAACATCATACTCCATTTTACTGTCAATTAGAGTAATATGAATACTTATTTGTAAACCTTAAAACTTATGACTTTTTCATAACAAAAAATGACTAGTTACAAGGTCAAAAGTATAATTTGGATTTTTTTTATAGGAGCGTGGGATACGAAAGACCAAATTTGTCTGGAATTTTTATTGAGAGACGGGGAACAACAACAGCAGCAGCAACAGCAACAACAACAACAACAACAACAACAACAACATCTATTTTTGTAATGTATTTTAAATGAAAGGAGCAAGCCCAGTTCAAAACACTACTACATATTGGCTCTATAACAAGCCCATGCACTACACATGGTCAGCCAAATTAGCATGGTCATGAATCAGTCTTGGAAAACAACAAGCTTGGCGATCTATGCCAACTCCAAAGGGGTTCATCCTCACCATAATCTCTATGATGCCAATAGACCCCGTATTCAACAATGAAGTCGTGGTCATCCAGACGTAGCTCAAGGGCAGCCACTGTCATGCTGCTCTCCACCTCTGTCCTGATCGCACTCCTCTAGCTCTGTGTCGACAATATTTTGCTCCGCTTTGGTCAGTAATGCCACCTCGTGGTGGGAAGTCCTACTGACGCCGAAAGCATCGTACAAACAAACAAATGAGTACCTCGCGCCATTATTCTTGCTCATTTTTGTTTTCACTGTACTTTCTTTTTTCTTTTGTGTTTACTTCTCTACACATTTTCAATTCCATTTTCCCTTTTCTTTTATGTTTCCAACTCCTCTTTTGTCGTTTTGCTATACTTTTCGCAATTTATTTGTGTTTTTTGTTATTTTATTTTATTTAAATCTTGAATATTTGTCCACAATATAGTAACAAATATTCACACATGTATGGATCAATTTTTACGAAAACTACGAACTTCAAAAGATATATATGAAAATTTCACATACATGCTTTGAACAATTTTTTTTAAAGTGATGAATATTTTATTTCATATGCATGAACATATATGTGCATGTATGTGGATATTTTTTTGGAATATTCCTTTCAGCATTTACAAAACTTTTTTTGATAGTATTATTTTCAAATTAGTTGAGCAAAATATTCAGTAAAACAAGTTAATTTTTTTGATAAATTCATGACTTCTTTTAATAACAACACTAACATTTTTAAAGGAATTTAAAACTTTTTAAAATGGCCTGGATATATTTTAAAATAGTTCAAAACTTTTTAGTTACATGTCTTTTTCTTGAAAGAGGACTTCTTGAAACTACAAGTATATATTTTAAGATGTAACTACGTTTCGATTTACATGAATATTTCCTAAAATGATTTGATAACTTTATCAGAAAAGAATGATTAAAATATGCATAGTTAGAAAAATATTTTTTGTAAAAATATGAAGTTTATAATTGAAAAACATGAACAATTTTCATAATAAGAAATTTATAATATACGAACAAAGTTCTTAAATAAAAGATTTTCAAAATCAAGTAATTATATTCGATATATATTTTTTCCAATTAATTATATATAACACTTATATTTTTTCAAATTTATTAATTGATCAACTATTAAAAAATAAAGGAAATTTTTATAATTTTCAATGGGCTGCATCTATTACAGTCCATTTACCAGCGATCTGGACAGTGTAACACCGCTAGAGCTATATCTCCCTTACAGTAAGATGTGCGCTCCGCGCGCGTGAAGCTATTTTCCTCGCACGTCATTTTGCCCCGGCCTGTGTAACGGGTTCACTCGTTTGCTGGTTGTCGCTTGATCGATTGACGTATTGATTAGGTCCCGTTTTCTAGGTTTTCTGTTTTCATTTATTTTATCTTTCAGTTTTCTAGGTTTCTTCACCTATTTTCTTCAGTTTTTTTTCTTGTTTTTAATGGGGTTTTCTTCTAGATGGAATTCCCTATTTATGGAGAGAGGATATGGTGGATGGAAAGGTGGTGCCCCCACCCCCCTCAAGGGGCAGCCAATTTCGTCCATGGGCCTTGGAGGGCCCCCCATGGGGCTTCCTTCCACCATTTGTTGGATAAGAACAAGCCCTCCTTATGGGCCATGGTGGAATATCGAAACCCCTTTTGGTCTTTTCACCCCTTGCTCCTCCTGTAAATAGTGGTGGAGCGGGCTCTCCAAAATCAGAAATTCTCTCACAAGCAAATGCAATGCATGATCTGCAATATTTTCAAATGCATGGTTCATATTGTTTTAAAATTTGTATTTAAAGAGTTTTATTATTATTATTATTATTATTATTATATATTTAGCATATTATGAAATTTAAGAAAAAGTAAAAATAAATATGAAATAAAGGAGAAATGTAGAAAAAAAATAAAAAATCACAAGTGCTGCGGTCCTTGCTTGGCTGGCCCCTTCGGACACTGCTTGAGGGAAAGTTGCGCTACTTCACACTATACGTGAGATATAGTCATGCCTGATATAACACTTGTGCTGGCAATAAGGCTACGATATGGCACACCCCTCCCTGCTTCATGGGCCGGCCAATTTTTACATGTTTACGTCTTTTTCTGTATAATTTCCAAAAAAGTGCGACATGAAGATTCGAAATAGAGACCTCTTTCTTCCGCTAGTAAGGCGGTAACCACTTGGACTACTTCACCCCTTGTGTTGATATTCCGTGTTTTTTCCCTCTTATTCTGTAGTTCTCTGAAGCCTTTTTTTGTTTTCGATTCTTTTTCTGTTCCGGTTTAGTTTGGTTTTTTATTTTCTTTGCTTTTATTGGTTATTTAAAAACAACAACAAACTTTTCTTCAACTCGATAAACTTTTATCAATTTTCGTCAACTTTTTTCGAAATTGATGAACTTTCTTTCAAATCCAATGAACTTTTATCTAATTCGATGAACTATTTTTCTAAATCAAACTTTTTTTTGAAATTTGATGTTTTTTTTCAAATTGGATGAACGTTTTTAAAAATTTGATGAACTTTTTTCTATTTCGGTAAACTTTTTTCAAAATAGGTGAACTGTTTTCAATTTCGTTAACGTTTTTGAAGTTTGTGAACTTTTTTTAAAACCGTGAACTTTTTGAATTAACTATTTTTTATTTTTATTTTGAAAAAAGGGGGTTGCCCCCCTGCCCCATTTTATAGAATGAAGCAGACCGCAACCAGTCACAGGTAATACAATGTTTGAACGAACCGACTACCACAAAGCATCTAACTCGCCGAAAAAAGCCTACAACCAACATAGTAGTTAATGGCTAGGACACAAAGCGTTGCCCAAACTGAATTATTACAGAGGTCCAACAGGAATACAGAAAACGAAGAAGAATGGGTCCAAATCAGATCTTCAGGGATGATCCACCATCTCCAGCGCCCTGATTTTCAGTTGGTCCCCCCAGCCTCACCTCCATGCAATCCAGAGGAGTTCCCCACGCCGTTTGTCCAGCAGGAGAATGCATCGTTGCAGAAGATTTGCTTGCCCATCGTCGCAGAGAACTTTCCATTGGTGTAAAAAGCAGCTTAGTTTTGCTAGAATGCATTTCACACTTTTCCACTTGCGCCCCTTAAAGCAAAATTCATTCCTTAGTCTCCACAAGCTCCACAAGGTAGCAGTTGTTACCAGATTCAAAACAGCTTTTTCTTTATGCATATGCCAAAAGGACATAATTTTTTCAAAGCACGATATTCTATCAATATTAAAAATTTCTGCAATAAGGTTCCAAACTTGCTGGGCCACCACATAGTCAAACAACAAGTGTTGAACAGTTTCAAATTCCGAACAAAATAAACAGGAAGGGTCTTCCACTTCCCTCCTCTTCGCAAGATTATCTCTAGTAAGTATCTTGTTGTGAACGCATAGCCACAAGAAGATATGAATGTTCTGTGGACATAAGATTTTCCACATCTTAGGACTAATGCCAGGAACTACACCACCAAAATTGATTTGCTTATAAAAGGATTTAACTGAGAAAGACCCATTGGGTTCTAAGCCCCAGATTGGGGTGCCCACTTCATCTACTGGAGGATGTTGTTTGACCACACAGACAAGTAGATCCCAACGTTTCATACCAAGGTGATCAACACATCTCCTAAATGTTAGTTTCAAATCATTTCCATCCCAAACTTGGGCTATAGTGTTGTTAGTCTGGTGACAGATACAAAATAAATCCCAGAATTGTACCTTAAGCGAACAATCCCCTATCCACACATCATGCCAAAAACTAATGAGTTTTCCATTCCCCGGTCTCCATCTATAAAAAGTTTTTGCAGCTGCCATTGCCCAAGTAATGCTCTTCCAAAAGGTAGAGCCCCCTTCACTTTTAGCCCAGAGGAGATTTGGAGAATTAACTCGATACTTATACAGGAGAAGCTTAGACCAATCTGAATCAGGATTATTAAAAAATCTTTTACCCCAGGAAGCTAACAAGGCCGTATTATACTCTTTGATATTGGGAACCCTCAAACCTCCAAATTCCTTCATTCTAGTGATTAAGCCCCAGTTAGCTAGGTGGTATTTGTGTTGGTCTCCTAGATTTCCCCAAAAGATGAGCCATCTGGGAGTTAATTGCATTAATTGCCCACTTAGGAAATTTGATCACAGACATCAAATAAGCAGGAATACTAATCACACAAGCACACAGTAAAATCATTTTCCCTTTATAGGTGAGGTATCTTCCCAGCCAGCCAGAGATCCCTTTAATGATTCTATCAATGATAGGCTGGAGATCTTCTCTTTTTAATTTATCATAGTGCAGAGGCACTCCCAAGTACTTTATAGGAAAAGATCCTTTTTTACAACAAAAAATTTGTGCAAATACATTAGCAACTGCATCATCTACATTTATAGTCATGAGATCACTTTTGTGGAAGTTGATTTTCATCCCAGACAGGTTTTCAAAACATGACAGAAGCCATTTAAAATTCCTTGCTTTTTGAACAGTGTTTTCCAAGAAGAGTATGGTGTCATCTGCATACTGCAGACTAACCACACCTCCAGGGATCACATGGGGAAGAAGCCCAGAAATCAGATTTTGAGAAGTAGCTTTCTTGAGCATTTTGGTAAAAACATCAGGAACTAGATTAAACAACAAGGGGGAGTGTGGATCCCCTTGTTTGAGGCCTTTCCCTCCTACAAAGTAGGGACCAGTTGTGTCATTAATTCTCACACTAAAAGTGCTATTAACAAGAGTGCTTTTAATCCAAGCAATCCACTTTGGACCAAAACCTCTCGAATGGAGCATATCAAACATGAATTCCCAACTAACTCTGTCATACGCTTTCTCATAATCTAATTTGAGAACTAAACCTTGCGATCCTGATTTTTTAATCTCATGGATCACTTCATGGGCCATCACCACACTCTCTAAGATGTATCTCCCTTTAATGAACGCAGTTTGATTAGAAAAAATCAACCTACGCCCGACAGGGGAGACCCTATTGGTCATGGCTTTAGAGAAAGTCTTAGCCCCACAGTTGCTCAAACTAATAGGACGAAACTTCTTCATTTCCCTGGCATTAGCCTCTTTAGGAATGAGCACAATCAGGGCAAAATTTAAACGTTGTAAGTCCAGTTTTCCTTCTTCAAAGTCTCTAACCAGGGCCATGAAGTCGTTTTTAATAACCTCCCAAAAAGTTTGATAGAACAAGAAGCACAGTCCATCCGGACCTGGGGCACCATGGGCATAAGACCCAAATATCGCCTCCTTAATCTCCTCTTCGGAAAAGTTTTTCTGCAAGTGGTCGTTCTCTTCTTGGGTAACTAACTCATTTTCCTCCCAAAAGGAAGGACCAAGACAAATATTATGCTTGTTTTCAAAACAAAACAGGTTTTTGTAGTAAGTAGTAGCCACCCCAACATTTCCTGGGTGGTGTAAACTGGGCCATTTTCTCCAATAAGCTCAGGTCGTAAATGGTTTTTTCTGTGTCTATGGTTGGCCAACGCATGAAAATATGCATTATTTTTGTCCCCATCAATAATTCTACGATCCCTGGAGAGCTGCCACAAGGTAGTTTCCTCTTTACTCCAGATCTGTGTGAGTTCTTTCCTAATTTCTTCCATTCTAACCTTATCTCTGTCATCAATCTGGTTTCTCTCAGAAAACACATCAAGAATGTCAAATTCAAGCAAAAGCACTTTCTTCTTTTTCTTAATATCTGCCTCAATGTTAATACTCCAACCTCTAGCTTTCTTCCTAAATAGTTTACTTTTATTCATCCAAATATCCATAGCTGTTTTTCCAGGAACCGGAGTGTTCCAGGTATCATCACCAGATAACACCATTGTTCTTGTCAGCCGTGGACCTGACTAAATTGAAATCCCCCCCAAATAAAACTGGGTAAGTAAGCCCATCCATGATATCATGTAATTCGGCAAAGAAATCAAGCTTAAACTCGTTATACGAGGTACCATAGACAGCAACAAGATGCCAAATGAAACCATCCAATTTGTTTTTCAAAGTTGCAAAAATGCAAAATTTCTTATTAATAAAACCAATTACTTCAAACAAATCACTTTTAAGACCCACAAGGATCCCACCAGCCGTGTTTATAGCAGGAAGATAATGCCAGTCAAAAGCTATCCTACCAGAAATGCCATTAAGGACGTGAGCATCAATACTTTCTCTTTTGGTTTCAGAGAAACACAGGAAATCTACATGGTTATTACATATGAAATCTCCCGGGCACTGAATTTTTCCAGGTTGACCTAGACCGCGAATATTCCAAAAAGCTCCTATCATTTTACTTTAAATGGATGAGATAAGCCACAAGGCTTTTTCTTAGGATTCAAGACAGGGCATTCTACATCTGAACCAGTAGTGCCACCTGATTCAGTATTTGGAATGTCCTCTTTCCCAGAAACAGGAGGAGGGTCATTTATATCCAATAAATCTAAATTATCAGGGAGAACAATCTCCGGGTTTTCATCAGCAAATTGTAAACATCTAATTTTCTCTCTGTCAATTAGGTCCAGAATAATATTATTTTGTTCCTCCTCACTATTACCAATGCATAGGTCAACTTTAGCAGTATAAGAAGCAAGTTCATTAGGATCAAGGTTGGCAAAAGATTTACCTTTGAATGTGGCCGGCATTTCCAAGTTTTTCTTCATCATGTATGCAGCTGCCTTGTCCATGATCTTAACATTACCATGTTTTTTGGTCATAGGTTTGTCAGCAAGCACTGGGCCCCAAGTGGGTGAGTTTTTGATATTGAGTTTCTTCTTGACCAAAGTGTCTGCCCTCTCCAGCGAATCCAGCAAAGATCTTTTAACTGAATTCATTGCCAATGTTAGATCTTCTGGTAAACATTCCATCTCCATATTGATGTTTTCTTCTTCCACATCGGACTCCTCCATCTCAAACTTGCTAAGTTGTTCCGAACAGTAGTCCATATGGACTGACAGAGCATTAGGCTTTTCAAGCCTTGAAGTTGGCTCAGTTTCACCTTCATCAGCCTTCATCGGGGTCCAATTTTTGAGGTTATCAGTAATCTCTCCTTGCATTGCATCCCTCATGTTACCCTGATGGACTTCCACTGCAGAAGCAGCCACTTGAGACATGTTTTTGTTCGAGCTAGAAGAGGTAGCTGTTTTGGTAGGGAAGTTGGCCTTGTCCAATTCATCAATCGCCTCATCATTATCTTCTTCCATACCCTCTTTGTCCTCAACATTCTTATTGTTATTTCCATCATTTCCCTCAAGATTATCCAGATCTGGATCATCATCCCCTCCATCAGAGTCCTCACCATTCTGCTCGAACCCTTCCACTGTAAAGAACAACATGTACAGTTTCTTTATCATCTCCACCAGTCTCTCAAAAGGAATCTTCCTGGGATCTGTGCAGGCAACTTTGACTCAAATAATCTCATAGAAGCTCTTGAAAATACCATTCCAGTCGACATCCACCAGTATTCCAAAACAGGCTGTGATCTGGGCAAAGACTTTCCAGGCGCACCACTTAGGTGGAATCCCTTCAATCTGTACCCAGGCTTCAGTTAGTGCTCCAAACTCATCCAAAATTCCTTCCCATTCACAGATTTTGACACATACTCCAGCAATCGGCAACTCAAAAGGAGGATTCAATTAGGTCATCCACATTTTTCCAAGGTGGAAATCTCAACAGGAATTTCTTGTTCTCCAGCTCTGATTTGCCATGGCCATTCTTTGTTCTTACAAAAGATCCCATTTAACTGAGTTAGCAGATCCGAGGCAGAAACCTCTCCCTTAACCACCTTAAGAACAACACAATTTTTGTAATTTAACCAACTAGATTCAGCCGCCACAGGAACTTCAATATGATAAAGTCCCAGCCCTGAAGCAGCACTGCCAAAGTAAGTGGCAGCAGGTTGTGGTTTTGCCCAGGCAGCGCAATTGTTAACGTTGTGGCTCCCAGCGCAGATAAAGCATTTTTTGCCTCCACACAATTCCCCACATAGTGGCCAGGCCAACTGCAATTGAAACAGATCATATCCTTGTATTTGGGGTCGAGGATCTGTACCGCTGGAAGGGGGGGGAGGTGGTGGGGCTACAGCCGTCGGAGGGACAGCTTGGGCTTGGTTCCCCTGGTTTGTTTTGGTCGCCCCCTGCAGACCTGGGTTCCCGGTGTTGCCCAAGGAAGAGGCAGTGGATTTCCCCTCCTGGGGATTGGGCTTCTTCCTCGTCGGTGGCCGGCGATTTCTCTATGGCATCTGACCACGATTCTCCATCCCTCTCCTAACAGCTTCAACAAACGATCTAGGGAATCCTGGTGCCTCAGCAGAGATTTTTAAAGTGGTAGGGATAGGATCGAAAGGACCAACAGATGAGACCGGAAAGTAGTCTTGGACCGAGAATTTCTTTGAGCAGAACAAATCCTTCCTAACCCAAAACAATTTGGGGACGGCGTAGCTAGGGTTCGGGGGAGCCTAGGTTTATGTAGGCGGCGGTTGCGGGTCGGGGAAGGGATAACCCAAAGCTGGCCAAAGAAATTCGCCACCTCCTCTCCAAACCCGTTCACCGAATCAGAAAACGTCTTTTGATAACCTGTTTTCCTCCCAACCACACATCCACGGATCAACCGAGATGGGGTGGGGGTCGGCCCTACAGCAGCGACTGGTTGGTTTGAACACAGTCCCGCCCTCTTCGCAAAAGCGAGCTCGTCGGAATCCGAACGGGTCGCCGGAAACAGAGCACCATGAGTGTTTCGGGAAGTTCCAGGGGTGGATGGGGAGTTGCAAAGGCTAACCGAAGGGACAACCCTTCCACTTGTATCAGGCACAATCATCCTACTAATTTCCCCACCCAAAACAGCTTGGGAATCCCCAATCACATGAAATTCAGATCGAGAGCCCAACAAAACACATGAACGGGATTTGGATCGATTTGTTTGTACCTTTGTACGGGGTTTCTCCCCGCGACCACCCGACCATGGTGGAGGTTCCAAGGTGGATCCCCTGGCCCTCCTGCGCCTTGTTTGCAGGGCGGGGGCACCCTGCAAGGCCCATGCGCCGGGTTGCTGAAGCTTCAAGGGACCTGGGGAGGGCAGCCCCCGGCGGCAGCGCTCCTGGTGGGATGCGGGAGATCTCCAACACCAGTGGAGGGCGGATGTTGAGCCTTGACGGTGAGCTTGTCTTGAAGCGCGCCCATCTCGCCGCCTGCCTCGGGTCCGCTGATTCCGCCTCCTGGATCGCCCAGAAGATGAACTCGTAGTCCATCCCGCCGCGTCGCCCGCAAAGCGAGCACGCTCCTCGAACGTCGCATGTCGAAGGATCTCCATGAAGATGTCGGGCCACTTGGAGCAGTTCAGGAATCTCTCCCTCACCACCCGTCGCATCTCCGCCAGTGCTTCCGGCGACGACGCGTCGATCTCCGGGAGCGTCGCCACGGGTGGCAGAGGCTGGGGCGGCGCCGCCACCTGATGCGCGGGTCGCAGTCGCCGCGCCCTCGCCCCGCGTCGCGCCCCTCCCACCATCTCGCTCGCCGGATCTGGCCGTGATATGCAGGGGACCGTGGCTCGATCTGAGACGTGGAAGGTGGGGATGGGAATCGGGAGGGGATAAGGTCGCGGTAGCATTAATGGCGGCCGCGGCGCCATTAATGTTGGTAGGTGAGGAATCGCCTCCCCCTCGCTCCGCGTCGCACCCCATTATATTTTTGCGACTTTTTTCTTTTTCGAAAAAACTCAACTATAGAGGGGGCCCTGAGCGACCAGTCAGCTGCTCGAGCGGGAGGGGGGGGGATGGGGGAAACAATGGCGCACCTTACATGGGCCGGCCCAGCGCAGAAACGCAGCGTGTGCCTGTTCCTCAAGTGGCGCTGCGGAGCTCCCATACATAATGGTACTGCTCTTCCGTAGTAGTAGCATTAAGGCTAAGATACAAGCTGCTGGTTTTTTTATGGGCCGGCCCATTTTCAGATTTCATCTCCATCGGTTTTGCGAAGGTTTTAGAAGCTTCCTCGAAATCGTTTTTTGTTTTTTGTTTTCTTTTTCATTTTTCATTTTTCATTTTTCTTCTATTTCTTTCTCTGTCTTCTTTTTTATTTTTGCATTTTGGCAATTTGCATTATTTTTTTCAATTTACGAAACTCTTTCAAATGGGTGATTTATTGAAATTGTGAATATTTTGTTCATGATTCTGTTATAAAATGAATTATTTAAATTGAGATAATTTTTCACCAATTCATGAACATTTTTCTAAATCGTGAGCATTTTTCAAAACGACGAATTGTTTTTTTCAATATGTACATTTTTTTGAACCAGCAAATATTTCTGATATTTGAGAACAAGTTTTGAGATTCAGGAACATTTTTTATTTTTGAGGAACATTTTTTCGAGTTCTGGAATATTTTGATACTGCGAGCATTTTTTGAAATTTTTTAACATTTTTCTATATTCTCGAATATTTTCTGATTGTGTTGAACATTTAAAAAATTCATGAACATTTTTGATAATTGGAATCACGATCTTTTTTTGAAATCACCAACATTATTTGAATTCGTAAGCATTTATCATTTCGTCAACATTATTCAAATCATGAATTTTTTAATTCGTGAATTATTTTAAAAAAAGGAAAAAAACTGAGAAAATAGAAAAGGGGCTTCCCGCCCTGCACATATTTGTTTTGAGGGGTTCCGCCACTTTGTTTCAAGAAATTATAGTGTCTATTACAGGGGGGAAAATCTGGTGTGGTGTTCAACCAAGTATATCTACCAGCAGCTAGGAACGTTGCTGCCTTCGCAAGATCACGAGCTTCAGTATTGGACTCCCTTCGTTCATGTATCACTTCAGCTAGCTGGAACTGTAGTTGTCTTGCTCGTATGCCTGTAAGCCTGTAATAATCATCGCTGACTGTCCCAGATAATCATGCACAAGATGTTTGACAGTAGATGTGCAATCAGTAGCAACTCTGATTCGTTGGATGTATAAGTCTTTCGGAGGTGTGGCCTTGGTTGCGGTAGTCGGCTCTTCTTCTCCGGTGTATCCATGGCAGTACCTCGACTGTCTGTTGCTGTCGCGGTGGGGGGCTGGTGGTATACGATGATGCGTGAGAAGTGGTTCGTTCGGTGATCCTCCGTGATGCCACCCCTACCTAGTTTTCTTAGTAGTTCACCGTCGGAGTCGGAGCTGCGCTGCCTAGTATGGATTGTATGGAGTATCGTGCTACAGCTATTAGGGCTGCCGTTTTTCCTTTTTGTCTTTGATTTTCGGATCTTCTGGTCCTAGGACCTTCACCACCTTGTTATTTTCCGTTGCTTCATGTTATTATCAATGAATGCCAGTGATGCTGGATCTTTCAAAAAGAAAAAAGATGTATAAGTCTGTAGCCAAAGACAGCCCTTCACAACAAGCGTGTGCCTCGAGTATCTCCGGGTCAGTTAGGCCTGCATAAAAAGTAACTGAAACTCCCAGATAGTTACCAATATCATGACGGCAAACCGCCGCACAGACTCCTTGCTCACCATGACGGGGTATGGAAGCATCAACATTAATCCCGCCCTGCACAGTTTTTTTTGAGACAATCCCGCCCTGCATAGGAGGTCCCCTGCCGTTCATCCACAAAATAAAGAAGGCCTGGTCTAGGTCTCGCTTAAAGTGACACGAAAGGTCATGTCGCTTCAAGATTCCTCCATAATGGGCCAGGCCAGCGCGGTGCGTATCATCACGCAGCTATGTGTACGCACTTCAACATGTACGTTATTTTTCTCTCTAAAAAAATTTATGTATGCTACTTAGTCTTTTTTATGTATCTTTTAAATTTATGTCTTTCATAAATTACTTTACTGAATTTTTTAAAAGTTGACCACACAATAACAAATGTTCATGTTATATAAAACTTTGTTCATGTAATGTGTATAAAAATGTTTATATCTTTCAAAAGATTGTTCATCACAATTAAAAAAATCTCTTACATGTTTAACAAAATATTTATGAAATGTAAATTTTTTTAGCATAGGTTTTAAATTTTTTAATGTGTATGAAAATAATTAGTGTGCATTTCACAAACGTTCAACATGTATAATAAAAATGTTCAACATTTACTTAAAAAATGTTCAACTTGTATCTACGAAATGTTTGACTTCGGTACGAAAAATGTTTATTGTGTATAAAAACAAGTCAACATGTAATCAGAAAAATGAATAGGGAAAAAGAACCCAGAATTTAAAAATCCAAAAGAAAAAAGAATGAAAATCGATAAAGAAAAGCACTGAAAAAGAAAATAAGAAATAAAACTGCATGGAACCTTCCAAGAACCCGTGGAAGGTTTTTCGAACCGGGCATGGAAGCTTCTCTAAACTGCTCGCTAATACACGAATTAGGCCGGCCCACTTTGACAATTCATATAAGTGAGAGCGATGGATGTCTTCAATAAGCAAGACATAGCTTTTACACTTTTTTGCCGCCACGATGTGCCACATGGTTTTCTACTCGTTTTTTCGACCAATTTCCTTACGGTGGTTCTTCTGGTTTTCCTTCCTGTTGTTTCTTTTCGGTTTTTGGTTTGTTTCATTGGTTGTTTCGTCGTTCTTTCTTTGATATTTTCTGTTTTTCTGCGTTTCTTCATCGGTTTTCTTCATAGGGGAGTTACGGGCAAAAAACAGCACGTGAAAACAGAGTGAAGTTCAAACAGAACTGCTCCAGAAGTTCAACCTCTTCACGCAGTGAATTTTCGGAGACTCTTTTTTTGCGATGAAGGAGAACGCATGATTTCAGAAGTTCAGATTGATAACTCCCAGAAGTTCACGTACTACAAGATGTGCATTTTGCATTAAAAAAGAATGAAAAAGCAAAGACCGAAAATTTTTGTTGCTAGAAGTTCAAGTGCTCGGCCCGAGAAAGTTAAAAAAATTCTTGTGAGAGAGGTTGAACAAAAATACATGACAGAAGTTCAAGGTGAAAACAGAGGGAAGTTCAACTACTACACGGAATGCGTTTCAATTAAGAATATAAGAATAGAAAACAAAAAGCTTAAAATGTTTGTTGCAAGAAGTTCACATGCTCCTCGTAGCATAGTTCAAAATTCATGTGCGAGATGTCCGTCGTTCATTTACATGTTGAAACAAAGGCAAAAAAACAACGTTGTTTTGCCAGTTTAAAAACTGCTCTCAAACGACAACGAATTTGTAACACTTGTCTACATGAAAAACTTGCTGCTGTTCATAAGCTTTCCAATGGTATATTATGTTCTACATTTCGATGAACGGTTTAAAATTTTCATGTATACCGTTTAAAACACATTTTTATGTATTCAAAAAATTCTTTTGAACCATCACGAGCATGAAAAACCGATCAACACGGGAAAGTTGCGTGTTTTCAACAGCTTTGCATCGATATATTATTTGCTCAATTCCGGTAAGTGGTTTGGGAGTTACAGGCAAAAAACAGCATGTCAAAAACAGAGTGAAGTTCAAACAGAACCGCCACAGAAGTTCAAGTACATCACGCAGTGCATTTCTTTTCGCGATGAAGGCAGAAATCATGATCTCGCCATTTTCTAAATTACTTGAAAACAGCTGGGAGTTAGAGAAAACTTTACATACGAAAAAGTTTCGCATTTTCGATAGCTATCCAGCGGTATATTATTTGCCTCATTCCGACCAAGTTTGCAAAAGTTACAGCCAGAAAAGATTTTTAAACATTTTCAAAATTGACTAAAAACCGTAACGAGTTGGAAGAAAAATTATATACCAAAAAGTTTTTCATTTCTTCAAGGTTTCCAATGCCATATCATTTGCTTCATTCGACCTATGATTAAAAAACTAATTCGAAAATACGAACTCGGTGGAAGTTGGACGGTTTTCTCAATCACTCTTAAACCGTTCAAAATTAGAAAAAAATTGTACATGAAAAGAAGCGCATTTTCATAAGCTTTCAACGCCATATCATTTGCCTCTATTGGATTAGCCATTTAGAAATGGCATTGAAAATACGAACTCAGCTGTTCGGTTTGTGAAATTCTACGATTTTTCCAAATTACTCTTTAACCATAGGGAATTAGAGAAAATTTTCTACATGTGGAAGGAGCAGATTTGCAGCAGCTTTCCAACGCCATATTATTTGCCTCATTCCGATAAATGGTTTAGAAATGCGATCGAAAATACCATTCATGTTTTTTGTATGAAGAAAAAACTGTTTTCAAAACTGCTCTTAAACCACTTAGATTTTGCTAATAATTTAACTTAGATCATGTTACTCATGTCCACAGCTTTCCAACGTTATATCGCAAGCCTCATTTGGACAATGTTCGTGGAAGTTCAACCTAGCACTTCAGGAAGTTCAACTAGTACCTTGGCTATGCATCGTTGGATCGTGGTTACCGACTGATTTGGAAACCAATGTAAATAATTTAATTACTAGTTAATTTGGAGGCTTTAATTCTTTAATCGGCTCATGCATGCATGTCACATCATAGAAAAGGAGGTGATTAAAATACCATAGTGAATAAAAATCAACATTTATTACCTCCTTATATAACACTTATTGATTCGTAGAATAAGTCACTACGTATGTAACTACACGTGTATGTTACGTAACTTCAGTAGTAGGTATACACATAATTTCACAAAGAATATATACCAGGTATATATACCATGGGTATGTTTATATTATTTGGAGTCAGCGCACAATTTGTCGATATAAATAATAAAAATATTTTATCATGGATACCTCGTATCGGTATCAATTTTTACGTACACATGTATTCATCCGCGCATAGAAAATCCACAAGCCGACGAGTCACATTGTGCGTACATAGTATACCTCGATCTAAAGAGGATGCATGTAATCATGTACTAGAGGCTGGGGCGCGCCATTGCGTGCTTCCTGAGGCACTCTTCTGCGCTCTGATCTGTCTATACACAAGAGGGTGGCTTGTTGGGTTCCTAATCTAAGCTTGGCTATGCATGTTGGTTTTTCTGGTTCAATATTCTATGGTCTGCTGCAATGGAATCCCTAACATGGTAAAACTGAGACAATCTTAGACTGACGGAGATTATAACAAAAAAATATAAGAAGGACCAAGACAGTCATATCTCAGTCCAGACAAGGACATATCATAAGTCACATACAAAGTAGCAATGAACTAATAGTATAGTTTCTAGAATCATCTGCAAAGAGTACGACATTGGTACAATGAACAATGAAATTACACTATTTAGTCTTAACCGACACAAAATTTAACCTTTAAACATAAAATATATTAATTTAAGGTTTGACCAAAGTTTTATACAGAAGTAGCTAGTCCAAAAAGCTTGAGGCTATTTTCTGTAACACCATTAATTTCTAGTTGCAAATGCAAAGCTGGAGAAGAAGAAACCTGAAACTTGAGTAAACGGATCTACTGCTTCATTTCCAAAATCAGATAGCATGTATGGTATAATTTCTATTTATTTAATAGCATTTAGGCCTTGTCCAAAATTGCATATTGATTATTAGTATATCTGGTACAATCTATATGACACGAAAACAACTATTTAATTTGGAAGCATGCATAGCTTCACCATTGGTCATGAACAAAACACCCACTTCCTCGCTGAAAAATACAAAAGGTAAATTGTCAAACTTCTAGGTTATTAGTTTATAGGAGTATGTATTAAGAGGTACTTGTAGACATTCTGCAAAGAAGCATCAATTTTCACTTGATTATTAGTTTATATGTATTAAGAGGTACCAAGATAAGGGCTTTCAAGTTACATCAGAATAAATTATCTACTTTGGCCCTAAATATGTTCAGTGTAACATATGCCATAAAGGAATTAAAGATAGCAGTCCCATTACCTTATCATCTACTCCCTCCGTACTGCAAAAACGTCTTATATTTAGATATTGAGGAAGTAGTATTTGGAAAGAGGAAGACCAACTTTCCAAGTAATCATAGTATAAACCATATTGTTCGTATCAGCCTAATACAACAAACAAATTTACAGCCTAAACAGTGAAACTTCAGCGTAGCTCCTTATTTAATCTCGTAATCTTGGACATGGTATAGCTGATTAGTTTCCAATAAAAAGACAAATACAACCTCACCCTAGCTCCATATGCAACCTCCTAGTCAGATGTACTTAATTCTGCTAACTAACCATTGTGGCATGATACGTCTCCAACGTATCTATAATTTATGAAGTATTCATGCTATTATATTATCCATCTTAGATGTTTTATATGCATTTATATGATATTTCATATGATTTTTGGGACTAACCTATTAACCTAGAGCCCAGTGCTAGTTTTTGTTTTTCCATGTTTTTGAGTATCGCAGAAAAGGAATACCAAACGGAGTCCAATTGACGTGCCAATTTTTGATGATTTTTTATGGACCAAAAGAAGCCCCCGGAGTAAAAGAGTTGGGCCAGAAGAGTCCCGGGCTGTCCACGAGGGTGGGGGGCGCGCCCACCCCCCTGGGCGTGGGCCCCTATCTCGTGGATGACTCGGAGACCCCCCTGACGTGAAACCAACGCCAAAAATTCCTATAAATACAGAAACCCCCAGAAAATAACCTAGATCGGAAGTTCTGCCGCCACAATCCTTTGTAGCCACGAGAAATCAATCTAGGCCCTTTGTGGCACCCTGCCGGAGGGGGCCATCATCACCGGAGGCCATGGAGGAGGATCCCGGAGGGGCCATCATCGCCATGAAGGCCAAGGACCAGAGGGAGAACCTCTCCCCATCCAGGGGGGAGGCCATGGAGGAGGAAGCACAAGGGGGAGAACCTCTCCTCCTCTCTCTCGGTGGCGCCGGAGTGCCATCGGGAGGGGAATCATCGCCGCGGTGATCGTCTTCATCAACATCACCATCATCATCACCATCCTCATCTATTTTACGCGGTCCACTCTCCCGCACCCCGCTGTAATCCCTACTTGAACGTGGCACTTCATGCCACATATTATGATCCAATGATGTGTTGCCATCCTATGATGTTCTGAGTAGATATCCTTTGTCTTTGGGTTGATTGATGATCTAGATTGGTACGAGTTGTATGTTTTATTTTGGTGCTGTCCTATTGTGCCCTCCGTGTCACGCAAGCGTGAGGGATTCCCGCTGTAGGGTGTTGCAATATGTTCATGATTCGCTTATAGTGGGCTGCTTGAGTGACAGAAGCATAAACCCGAGTAAGGGGGTTGTTGCGTATGGGATAAAGGGGACTTGATGCTTTAATGCTATGGTTGGGTTTTACCTTAATGATCTTTAGTAGTTGCGGATGCTTGCTAGAGTTCCAATTATAAGTGCATATGATCCAAGAAGAGAAAGTATGTTAGCTTATGCCTCTCCCTCATATGAAATTGCAATGACGACTACCGGTCTTGTTAACAATTGCCTAGGACAATTCCACACACCGATCCATCATTATTCCACACTCGCTATTTATAATATTTAGAAATATATTCTAACTTTATGATAACATCACCTACTTTTATATTTTAGCTCTCCGATACCATGCAAAGTTATCCTCTTCATACCCACAACGTAGTTTTATTTCTCGTTTCTAGTTGGAAGCAAACGTTCGGTGTACGTAGAGTCGTATCAGTGGCAGATAGGACTTCAGAGAATATTGATCTTACCTTTAGCTCCTTGTGGGTTCGACACTCCATACTTATCACTTCCACCTTTGGGAATTGCTACAATGATTCCCTGCACTTGGGGATTATCAAGCTCTTTTCTGGCGCCGTTGCCGGGGAGCAATAGCGTGGGGTTGATATTTTCGTGTATGCTTGTTTGCTTTCTTCACTAAGTAGATTTTGTTTTTCGTTTTTGTTTCTGTTTAGTTGTGGGTGAAACATACAAAAAAATTTTAAGAATGAAAATACAAAAAAAATTACTTGCCTGTCATGCCTAAAAAGTTTTTCAATAAGAGAAGTGATTGGAAGGTTATGCATTGGAGAAGTGAGGGTCGACCTTGAACACTTGTGTTCATGCTCATGGAAACAATGTAAAAATTTTCATGGAAGCTTCTCTGGAAATTATTATCCCCTTGTATATATCCATTGTATTATAAAAATAATGTGCCAAGCTTTGGTTTTAGGATGATTAGATTGCTTGTTTACTATGTGCAGTACAAAAACAGAAACTTTGGCTGTAGTGCGTGAATTTACATTTTTTACTGGAAAGTCAAATGGGTCTGGAACTTTTTGCACATTACTTCTGTACAAATTGTTTAAATTTTCATATTTGTTTAGAATTTTGTGGATTTACATAAGTTTACTAAACTTCCAGATTACTATAGACTGTCCTGTTTTTGACAGATTCGGTTTTCTATGTGTTGATCGCTTATTTTGATGAATCTATGGGTAGTATCGGGGGTTATGAACCATGGTGAAGTTGGAATACAGTATATAAAGAGCTAATATGAAATTGGAATAAGTTTGCAACAGTACCTAAAGATAGTGATTTGCTTTAGTATACTAACGGATCTCACAAAGTTTTTGTTAAGTTTTTGTGGATGAAGTGTTCGAAGAACGAGGAGTTACCGATGTGAGAAGAATAAAGAGAGGCAAGAGTTCAAGCTTGGGGATTCCCAAGGCACCCCAAGTAAATATTCCAAGGATACTCAAGAACCTAAGCTTGGGGATGCCCCGGTTGGCATCCCGTCTTTCTTCTTCAACAATTATCGGTATACCTCAGTTTTTGTTTTGTTCACATGATTTGTGTCCTTTGTGTTTTTCTTTTTCTTTAAGAACCATGCTAGTATGAGATGTCCCTTCATCAATTTATAGAATGATTCATGTGCTTCACTTATATCTTTTGAGTATGACCTTATAGAATGCTCTTTGTGCTTCACTTAAATCTTTTGAGTATGGTTTTATAGAATGCTTCGTGTGCTTCACTTATATATTTTGATCTTGGATATTGGTTAGTCTATATTAATTGTAGAATGCTCCATGAACTTCACTTATATCTTTTGGAGTGTGAATAATACTATCATCTAAAGCGGGTTTGGAAGAGTGTCAACTTTAGGAATTAGTGATCCCACTATTCCGAATGAGAAGAATTCTGCTTATGTGGAGAGTAGAAAAACTTCTATGCTTGTAGATCATGAAAATAATGCTTTATGTGATGGTTATATTGTTGAATTCATTCATGATGCTACTGAAAATTATTATGAGGGAGGAATATATGCTTGTAGGAGTTGCAATAATACCAAGTTTCCTCTCTATGTGCTTAAAGTTTTGAAGTTATACTTGTTTTGCCTTCCTATGCTAGTTGATTCTTGTTCCTATAAATTATGTGTTCACAAAGTCCCTAGGCATAGGAAGTGGGTTAGATTCAAATATGCTAGTCATATTATTCATGATGCTCTCTTTATGTTTCAATTCTTTTCTTTTATGTGAGCATCATTGAAATCATCATGCCTAGCTAAAAGGCATTAAAGAAAAGCGTTTGTTGGGAGACAACCCAATATTTACCCTTACTGTTTTTGTATGTTTACATGATTAAGTTACTGTAGTAATCATCTTTTATAGCTTTTTGTTTTAATAAAGTGCCAAGTAAGACCTTTGGGAAGACTTGGGTGAGAGTTAATGTGATCTTGCTGTAAAAAACAGAAACTTTGCGCTCATGGGATAAACTACCTTTTTTTTTACAGAAGAGTGCTTTTGAGTTAATTCTTTTTGCACAAGAGTAATAGATAAATTCCTCACGTCCACCAATTTATCTCATAATTTTTGGAGTAGCAGAAGTATGGTTGCTTTTCAGATCATTACAGACTGTTCTGTTTCTGATAGATTCTGTTTTCATTGCATAGTTTGCTTGTTTTCTAGTTTCTATGGCTTATATTTCTCAATATAAATTATAGAAATGGTATGGTACAGTAGGAATTGTGTGAGAACAATTATGAACCTTGTCTTTGACAGTACCAAAGTGAATGATTTACTCTTTCTCATACTAACGTATCTCACGAAGTTCCGTTAAGTTTTGTGTGATTGAAGTTCTCAAGCTTTGAGTGAGATATCGATATGAGGAGAATAAGGAGTGGAAAGACCCTAATCTTGGGGATGCCCAAGGCACCCCAAGGTAATATTCAAGGAAGACTCAAGTGCCTAAGCTTGGGGATGCCCCGGAAGGCATCCCCTCTTTCGTCTTCAAAACTATCGGTATACCTTACTCGGAGCTATATTTTTATTCGTCACATGATATGTGTTTTGCTTGGAGCGTATTTTCAATTTTACTTGCTGTTTGAATAAAATCATTGGATCTGAAATCTTGAATGAAAAATAATCCTCCCATGGGTAGTTAATTTTTTTGACTACTCAGTGTTCTTCACTTATGTCTTTTTGGAGTAGTTTGTCATTTACTCACGTGCTTCATGTATATCATATGAGTAAATGGTTGAATGAATTGAATATCATAAATCTGAATTTATATACGTTTCACATGCTTATATACCATGGGGAGTAATGACTTCACATAGAATAAGTATAGGTAGTAAACTTATTGAAAGTTAGCAAACGCAGAATTGGTGACTTGAACAATTCATGAAAGAATATTGAAGGAAGAGAGATTTCACATATAAATATACTATCTTGGACATCTTTTGTAATTGTGAGCACTCATTAAAATATGATATGCTAAAAGGTTGATGTTGGACAAGGAAGACAACTTAATGGGTTATGTTTTCCTATATCCGAAACGTTATATTGTCTTGGATCATCCAACATGTTGGGCTTGCCTTTCCCTCTCATGCTAGCCAAATTCTTTGCACCAAGTAGAAATACTACTTGTGCTTCCGAACATCCCTTAAACCAGTTTTGCCATGAGAGTCCACCATACCTACCTATGGATTGAGTAAGATCCTTCAAGTAAGTTTTCATCGGTGCATGCAATAAAAATTGCTCTCTAAATATGTATGATCTATTAGTGCGAAGAAAATAAGCTTTATACGAACTTGTGATAGGGAACAAATAAAAGTGACGGACTGCATAATAAAGGTCTTTATCACAAGCGGCAATATAAAGTGACGTTCTTTTGCATTAAGATTTTGTGCATCCAACCATAAAAGCGCATGATAACCTCTGCTTCCCTCTACGAAGGGCCTATCTTTTACTTTTATCTTCTACCTTTATACAAGAGTCATGGTGATCATCACCTTTCCTTTTTACACTTTTTCCTTTGGCAAGCACTTTGTGTTGGAGCGATCCGGATATATATATCCACTTGGATGTAGATTTTCATAAATTATTATTGTTGACATTACCCTTGAGGTAAAAGGTTGGGAGGCGAAACTATAAGCCCCTATCTTTCTTTGTGTCCGATTAAAACTTTCAACCCATAAATATCACATGACTGTTAGCAATTGTGAAAGATTAAATGATAGTTGAGTATGTGGAGTTTGCTGAATCAAAACTCTTACATAGACCCTTCCCGAGAATAAGATGAATTGCAATTGTTTGATGACTAAGAGCACTGTTTGTTAGTTTTCAAGAAAGTTTATGATCTATTCTTTAACATGTGAACAACTTGTTACTTTATCATGAAAAGTTTTATGAGATGAGCTACTGTTATGACACATAATGATGCTAGAAAAAGGTGATTGAAATTATTATTGATCAAACTTGTGCACCTGCTAGCATTCACACTTCATAAATTATTTCTTTTATCATTTACCTACTCGAGGACGAGCACGAATTATGGCAGACACAAATAACTTTATTAGCAAACGAACAAGTTTATGATTAAATGTAGCCTCTATAACCAGAATTGCAAATAGTTAAGACCTACGAGCACATATTCCAACCTCCTTGTACTAAGTACGACACTGCACTATCCAGGATCCCACCTCCAAACCATTTGATTAGCCTGAAATGTATGGCTAGTGATGTGGCATTCTATAGAGAAAATTTTGGCTTAAAACGGCTCTCTGAACCCTGATAAGCTATGAAGATCATTGTTAACTTGTTAATGATATATTGTTTCTAGTACAAAGAAAACTTTCGTAATACTCAGCAAATTGCACTCATTTGAGGTACAGAGGAAGGCAAACCTGACATTGGATGTGCCCACTCAAGTAGACTGACAGTGATTTTTAAGCGAAAGCAATTCTGTAGATGCTCTTTTAAGCCTTACGCATTTCCACTTTGCACACATCAACATTCAGTTCATGACTAGCTTCAGCCAAACACTACAAGAATCCCAGAAACATGATTAAATCTCAGCTTCAGAAATTCCAAATGAACACACTCACGAAATAAAGTAAATCGCACAACTATAGTTTCAGCAAGATTGACAGCAGGATGAACAACAAGGCACCTTCTTACCAGATATTTAGAAACAACATGAACATTTCCAAGTGAAAACAAGTGACATTCCACCAAAGGTCATCTTCATGGAACATCAAAGATGACTTATAACACCATGATATGTCAGATTCTCGGTAACTTAAATCAGCCTACTCTTCTTGTTGTTGGTAAGTAGACAACATAGTCTAGACACTACATAGAGTAATATTTCCCTACAGCTTTGTAGAACTTTCATCAAACAATTTGTATGCGCAGAAGCTAAGCTGAGTATTTTTGAGAGAGAGAGAGAGAGAGAGAGAGGGAGAGAGAGAGGGGTCTTGACTCACCGCCGTGTGAAACTCGTCCGGCCGCCGTGCGCGACGAAGATGAGCCTGTGACGGAAGGTGCAGGAGATCGGACCGCCGCCATCGTGGCCTTCGTACACCATGCACGACAAAATGGGGTGGTGAAGATGGAGGCTGCGGTAGCTTGAGGACGATCCGATGGCCGACGGCGAGCTTGAGGGAGCCGTCCCCGTCTAGCATTGCTCGTAGTCAAGTGGTAGATCATGGTACTGTAACAATGTATATTGTTCAACTCGTAGCAAACAGAAGAGCATGCATCAGGAGCACTTCCATGCACTATACATAAAAAATTAAAACTATGTCACGGTTGCACAGATTAGAGCTGACCTTATTGACCTTCGTTTCACTAAACCAGATGCACGTCTTGAACTGGTCCCCATGCCACTCCACCTTATTCCACTACTGGTTAGCACTCGTTTTGTAAACCTGTGGAAAACACATAAGAGGAAAAGGTTCACAGAAATCACCCAATCCAAAGGGAACAGACAACACATGCCTTGTTCTAGCCCCTAATAACATATCAGTAGTTTAATACTATTTCTAGCCACCGAAACAGAGCTAAATTAATTCACAACAGTACTTAATAAATGGCGCGCCACAGCATCGAGTCATCCACTCAACATACAATTACAGAAAAAATAACCATGAAACGATCTAGCTGCCAAATGAAGAAAGAAACAATCATTTCGTCGATGATCTAGTAAATGCTGCAATTTCTGCGAAAAGAGTGTGATAGACCTCTTGGATCGGGTAGGCTTAGATCAATCCGGTGATTTACCTTCTGCCTTGCCGGATGAACTCGATGGGGTGGCCATGGTGGATGGCGGCGGTGGTGATGGCAGATCGCGGGCGAAGTGGTGGCGGCGCTTCCCATCAGCACTGCACTAACCCTAGATCGGTAGGGGATTAGGTGGGGTGTACGACGTTGTGACGAACCTCGTATTGCGAGCCGCCGACCCCACCTCTTTATATATAGTGCAGGTGACAGGGGCCCGTCAACCATAGTGGGTTGAGCGCCCCCGATGAGGGCGCGGATCTAAGGGCCCGGTGGGCCGTTGGGCCCACACGGTGGAGATCATCCTAACATTCTCCCCCTTGATCTCAACTTTTACTTTTGACCTTATACTTTTACTTTACTCGTTTCATAACAGATCAGTACATAGAACATGTTTCATCGTCACAGCTCAATTGCCGATAGAATCAGACAGCCACAACGTACCTCTCAGTTTTGAAACAAATTCTTTAACCTTGGGCCCTTTTATTGTCCGGAAATTTTAGACTATACCATAAAACCCATGTCGACTGTGTGTTCTCCAAACACACTGGGCGGTAAGCCTTTAATAAGCAGATCTGCAAAAACTTGTTTGTTGCTTTTATGCTCCAAGCATTTCAACATAATTCCGGACTTTTCTCCTTAACAACGTACAACTTTGTGTCAATGTGTTTGGCACCACACTTGACTCGTTGTCATAGGAGTGAATTACTTAAATGGTTATCGCTGCTGTCAACCATTATCAACTCCGGGTACAGGTTTCCATAACGATTTTGCCTGTCCCTCAGCCTCATATCATGCTATACTTTATATTTGCATCACATTGATGATAAATGATTCATTCTATAGAGTTCTTCCACACAAAAACTCCTAATGTGAAGGTCAACGACAATTGTGGATTTCGCTGTACATTTCACAAGTTTTTATCTTTGTACTCACAACCTTTTGAGAGCACTTGTTTCTTTCAGCATGAGGCCGATATCTTTGACTCCATTCCATCAATTTAAATATGTACTGGACATTGCCAAAACAACCCGGATATGTGAACTATGTCACGGTAATGTTACACTTTTGCATTCATAAAGCTTCCAACAGCTGAAGCATATGGTACCATATTCATTTGGTCTATTTCACATTGACTCTTGGAACACTAAAGTTCCCAAAATCATTACCCTTTACTATAAGAACAGGCGTAGGTTTTCTCACATGCATACTTTAGAGACTTTTCAAAGTATGCTCATGCGACACTCCTAATACCCCCTTTTTCTTTTCTTGGTGAATCTCAATAATTATAACGAGAGTCACTCTACTGAGAACATTCTTTTGAACTTTGAGAACAAGAACTTCTTTTCTCCTGCTGCAGTAGATTGACATCACCATTAGCAAGTAGGACGTCATGCACATGCACAGGATTAGGAAATAAATTTCCCGTTCTATAACTTTGCATGAATACAATTGTCTTCTCATTTTCTTTAACCCAAAAAACATCTGATTCTTCTAACTTTAAATGCCACTGTCTAGAGACTTGCTCTAGTCCACAAAAGACTTCTTGAAGAAGTATCCCTTGTGTTCTTTACTTTCATCTGATGTAACTCAGATCATGATGTCGATCATGATGTGCCACTAACAGGCAAATTGATCCTATAGTCTTTCATCTCCAAGAAGCAATAGGTATTACAGGACCTGTATCACAAGATCCATGTTTACTCATTCCTCCTTTATGGAGCTAACAACAGGTGTTGTATAAGTCATACAACATGCTCCCCCAGATACAATCTATTCGAGTCTTAGGTATTTTCATACCATGCTCCCCCAGATTACTCCATCTTTACTAAAAATGGCGTATCTTTAAACTTTATTATTTGGGTTTATTCTGTTAAAACTTTCTTCTTTATGGCACTTTAAGCACCGTCTTAGTATTCCTTAGTCTGCTTTCGGAACTGTAAAAGATCCAGGAATACATCTATTTCTTTTCTTTAGGGGTATTATTATGATCGTCGTACTCCCCCAGATGATCACATTCTTCATTAATGGATATCTCATATTTCTTTCTCCCCCTCGAAATGTGGCAAGAACTTTTCTGCCACAATTTCGAAAAACCATTCACAACTCTTGTGAATTGAGGAAACTTTGAGTATCTACTTCATGTATCTGATTACTTCATATGTAATGAAGTTATATGTTAACGGTATGGGAGTACTTTTTCCTTATTCCTCATTCCATTTCGGAAACTCAAAATAGTTCTTTATCATTAGTACTTTTGCAAGTCACACTTGCATATCATTCTTATCTTTAGGTTCGTCTGTAACTTTTATTCTCTTTGATTTATTGAGTGCTTAATGACCGTTGCACATAAGGTGTACGGTCGATACTAGGAAAGCATAATAGCTACTCCATACTTTTCTCCTAGAGTGGGACACATTAAACGCACATGAGTCATCATATCTTTCTCCTGTCACACAGGATAAGTCTTAGCCAAAATTTCTCCTGACGTATAGGATTTTTGACATAATACTATGTCAACTTTACCCAGTTACGCAGGTATTTTCCTAGACTTTCCCCGCCATGCGGGTTTTATCATAATTCTCTTTTCCCGCTATGCGGGTAATTCCCTGTAAGGAACATAAATGCCAGAATTGGCTCTTTTGACTGCATATGCAATCATGAAATTCAGAAATAAATACGAACACTCTTTGACACACATGCTTAATCCGACGTTGGTCAAATTAAACACGCATGTTGCTTGTTTCATCTCAAATCATGTTGACTGAAAAATCTTCTTCATATAGAATACATGAAAGACATTCATCAACCAAGACTCTCAACGATCTATTTGTTTTCTTTTCTTGGATTAATATCCAAGAATTCTTTTCTTTTGAAGCCATTCTTTAGAGAGAACATACTCCCTCACGTTATGACCTTTCTTGGTCATCTTTCGGGTAACAAGTACCCAGCCATTCGCTTTCACGAATGAAAGCATGGAAAACTTTTAGTCTGAGAAAACTTAGCCAATAATCAACAATAATGAGCATAAAAAATAACCCTACGTTGGTCTGGTTAAAAAATATGCACATTAAACTTTTTAAAACTTTCTTTTTATACTCTAAATCACCGTTGTGGTAGAATTAGAATAAAACTCGTTCTTCTACATTAATTCCATATCACCGTTGGGCGGAAATGGAAATAATGCATATAACTCATAAACAATGTGATGATAGTATTTCTATTAAACAACTTTGCTAAGAAATAATCATCATCATCAACTTTATTGCAGCGGAAACAAGAAATATGCATTTCTCTAGTTCAAGAGCATTTCTTCATCTTTAACTGTTCTCTGAAAATTGATCACTTTGACACAAAATTTATCAGAGTTTAAGCTTTGAACATAAGACTCATAGAATTATAGTATTGTTATCATCAACGTTGGTCAGAAAATAACAATACCATATTTTAACTTTAAAACAAATATCTTTCTTTTATCATATCGGAAACTATCTGCATCTTATTTCACCCATAGGGGAAAAACATTGCTGAGAACAATTCTTCCAATTAAATTTTCCCGTTGGTTCCAATTTAATTGGAGGATAAAACTTTTACTTTGCAGCGGAAACTTTATAATATTCTATTCAGAAACAATTTTGTACTATTTTACTCTCTAAGCAATTTTATCCGGTTGGTTCGAAAATGCATTAGAGAAGCAACAATTTAATCTTTTACTTTAGTTCTATTCACTTTTAAAGGAGCACTTTTATTTTTATTTGCAGCAGAAAAACATGAATAGAAAATTCATGAACTTTTTATTCTTTACATAAACTTTCTTTTCATTTTCTATTTTCTAAAACAATTTTTTTTTTCGTTGGAAAAAAAATTTGCATAGAAAAACTATTTGAAATCTGCCCAAAATCTGGACAAATAACAAAAAAAATTAAAAAAAATGCAGCTGGCCCAGCGCGCGACTGCCGCCTCGGCCCAGCGCCCCGCGCGCGTGCCCACGGCGGCTGGCCACGGCCCAGCGGCGGCGGTGCCCCGCCTCCACTTTCGGCCCAAAGGCCCGCTCTGAGCTAGGCACCGAGCTAGGGTTTCAATCCCGGCTGTCGAACTCGATCCAACGATCCAGCGTCGATCTCGCGTGAACAAAACAGCCCCCCGACCGATCCAAAAACCCTAGCCCATTTCTGTTTCTTCCCTTCGACGTCTCTGCCCCGCTCGCCGTGGCACCGCGCCGCGCCCAGGGCGCCGGCGACGGCGTCGACCACCGCGCCGTGCGAGCCCCGACCACCTTCTCTTCCTTTCCCCACTCCGTTTCTCCTCATCTGTTGCAGATTGGGAGGGAAGACGCAGCTGCGCCTCCTCTACACCCCTCGCGTCGTTCTTCCTTTCTGTTGACGTCTACGGCAACGGCCCGGCGGCCGGCGATGGCGTGAAGCTACCGCGCCGTGCGAGCCGCACGCGAGCTTCTCCCTTTCCCCTCTCCATCTCCACCTTCTGTGGCAGAGAGGACGAGGCTACTTTAACTGTTGCAGATTGGGAGGGAAGACGCAGCTGCGCCTCCTCTACACCCCTCGCGTCGTTCTTCCTTTCTGTTGACGTCTACGGCAACGGCCCGGCGGCCGGCGATGGCGTGAAGCTACCGCGCCGTGCGAGCCGCACGCGAGCTTCTCCCTTTCCCCTCTCCATCTCCACCTTCTGTGGCAGAGAGGACGAGGCTACTTTAACCCTTCTGCTCCCCTTCGTTTTCGACGACGGCAGAGCTCTCTACGGCGGCGTCGTGGTCATCCCCCTCGCCGGCTGCGCGTCCACCTTGCGGTGAGCGCGCCGCCGTCGAGCGGTTTGTTCGCGATGCCCTTTGCCCCGTGTGGGGTAGTTCTTCGTCCGACGCCTCGGCTTGCCGATGCGCGTCCGGATCGAGAGGAACGGCGCGGCCTTCCGGCGGCACTTTGCCCTTCTCCCATCTTTCTTTTTGTTTTGGGGTTAGGGTTTCTCTCGGGAGGGGATTTCCTTTTCTTTTCTGTACCGAAAATCCTAAACCAATCTCTGGCTCTGATACCATTGATAGACCTCTTGGATCGGGTAGGCTTAGATCAATCCGGTGATTTACCTTCTGCCTTGCCGGATGAACTCGATGGGGTGGCCATGGTGGATGGCGGCGGTGGTGATGGCAGATCGTGGGCGAAGTGGTGGCGGCGCTTCCCATCAGCACTGCACTAACCCTAGATCGGTAGGGGATTAGGTGGGGTGTACGGCGTTGTGACGAACCTCGTATTGCGTTGCGCCGACCCCACCTCTTTATATATAGTGCAGGTGACAGGGGCCCGTCAACCATAGTGGGTTGAGCGCCCCCGATGAGGGCGCGGATCTAAGGGCCCGGTGGGCCGTTGGGCCCACACGGTGGAGATCATCCTAACAGAGTGTTCCACTGTTGACCTGATTCAAGAGGAAAGTGTCATTTCTGAGCAGAGAAGCTATGTTAAATACTTGATAGAATATCCTCTAGAGACAGTGGCTTGTGTCATTTCCATAACAGATTGACTCTGCATTGCCCTTTTGAAACAATGCTGCAGATATGCCATCCTATCTATTTAACTATTCAATTGCTATCTAGGAGTAGATGTGTAGATTCAGGAGATACTATGTTTCAGGTTTGATCAGCTATAGAAAAGAGTCTACAGCGTACCAGATTGAGAGCCCTCAAAATGTGATATACTATATAGAGTATATGCAATGAAAAGGTTTCTCTTCTTTCATAGACTGTATACATATAACTGGATACAAGAAACAGGTGCATTTATAGCAGGAGTACTCTTATAGCAGCATTCTTAGGACTGGCAGGAGGCTTAACACACAAGTGAGCATTGCTGCTGGAGCTTACGTCGCCCTCCACCATGGCACAAAGACGACCTTGCCATCGTCGACGTCGGCGTGAACAAGCGCCAGTGACTGTTTCAGAAGAGAAATGCAGATCAGGTCAGCTTAGTTCAGTTCAGTAAGCAGAAATGTATTCCTCAGAAAGGTTCAGTTGAGATAGGAGGGCATCTTTGTTTTCGTGCAGGTCCACGGACAACCTTGCCCTGGTTGTTGTACTGGGATCCATGGCAGGGGCAGAGGAACTTGTTCTCGGCGGCGTTCCACAGCACACATAGCCAAGATGCGTGCACACAGGAGGGTCTTGTCGGACTCCACATCACCCTGCAACATTCACACGATTTCAGTAAGTTGCTCCGGGCCTGGGGTGATCCATCAGCTTCATCTTTGCTTGCATAGATATAACTTTGTGAAGGCTTCAGAATGACCATGGCCGTCTGAATCTGAACATACCTTGAGTCCCTGGGCGAGCATGAGGCTGTTGGGGCCATGCGTCTTGTGTCACTCCTCAACGAGGATGTCGTTGCCGAGTTTGTCCTTGCAGCGACCCCTACAGCGTTGCTCCCTGACCCGGCCGGGACGATGAAGGTTTCGACGCGACACGCGAGTAAGCACTTGGAATCATGGCCCGTGGAGTGGACCCTGGCTGGGTTTGTGGCGCCGCCGCCGCGTGGGCTAGCTGCGTCGGGGGGCAGGAAGGAGGCGGCGGCGTGGGTGCCGTGGACGCCTACACGGAAGAGACGCGCCATGAAACCTATCCGACGAGGGGATTGCTTTTGTGAGTAAGGAAAGAGACGCGCCATGAAACCTCATCGACGTAACTTGCCAGTCCCTCCTGGCCACGTGGATGTCGCGAGCGAAGGTCCAGTGGCTCGCTCTTGGAGAGTGCGGAAACGGCTCGACATGGCGCAGCGACATTGGGAGGACGATGAGGAGGAACGGACGGATACGAGGGACGAACGGGGGTCCCTGGGCGGGGTCGCCTCGCCGTCTTCGGCGGCCGTGGTGACCATGGTGACGTGACGGGAGGTGGAGCCGCGTCGCCGGCGCGGGCAGGTGCGGTGGATTTGGCGGAGGAATAGGTGGCGGCGGAGGAACTTGGAAGACACGCATCAATCTCAACAGACCCTGATGCGTCCACATTATTTGCTTCTGAAACAAATAGCAGCTCTGCTATGTAGTAAGGAGAAACCAAGAATGACAGAGCATCCTCGTGTCAAACTCAACACACCCTGGTACAGTGGCACTTCTCCATTGTTTGATTCAGAAACAGGCAGAAACAAGAGTAGGGCGTTTTGGTGCCCAGGCTCATCTGCATCCCGTTAGACAAAAAATCGTAAAAAATTCAAAAAAAAATTCAAATAAATTCAAATAAATTTTGTATGGTAGACAATTTGATGCGTGAGGCCCACTCCAAATTTCATGTCATTTGGACATATGAGCAGCTCTCAGCAAAAAAGACAAATCGGGCCAAAACAGTACATGAACAGTAAACATTTTTATAGACCCTCAATTTGTCTTTTTTAGAAGCACAACTATCATTATCTGCACGTAATAAAATGCAAGTACGAATGCAGATGCTGAAAAAGCATTTTGGAAATTATACAATTCAGTCTCCCAGTTTGTGATTTTTGTTTATGTTGTCCAGAAATGTACAAACGACTGGCATGTGTCATCTATAGCTTGTCCCGTTTGTCTGAATGTTCAACTAGAAGAGTTTCATCTATTTGGCAAGGAGCACTGCAGTAATACATGCAACTCTTCACAGCTACTAACATTAAGTTGCACTCAGGCTCTCACATGGACTAAAGAGTTATTATCGGTATGTATCACTGTTTAATTTTTACAGTCTACAGGTTTATTTATATGGCCAGTATTGATCTCAAGGACAACATTGATGTAACTACAGTCACCCATTCAGAATTTTCTTTAGAGGAACTACAACAGGTATTTTGCTGACCTGAACATTGAACTAATGAGTACAAAAGTTCAGGGCATATGCGAATAATTGAAGTTTTATATTTGCGGACAAGGGAGAAACGCCTAAATTAGAAGGCAGAGTAGAATTTTATACTCTGTTGTTGCAGTGTGGCTTTTGGGAATCCTTAGCACAATTATCCCAGAGGTGAAGCTTAGACACCGCAGTGGATTTGTCTGGCTGTGAATCATGGTCATGAAATACGTTCATGTTGTTCCCTTTCCAGATGCTTTAAAACAGACAAGCGATGATGTTGGAACAAGAGGTTGCTCGATTCCCTTTTATGTCATAGTTCATACTACAACACATACATACTGCAGCCTCTTAAATTATAAGATTACTGTCTCTTAGATTATAAAATTTCATGATATCAAATTGTACGTACTGAAAATTTTCTCCTTTCTAGTGCCTGCTTGATTGTAGCAGCAATGAACTGGTTAAATAGAATAACTAGATAATGATGCTCCATGCATTACTAGAGCCGTTGATAGCTTGTCCACCTAGATTATTTAACACTCCCTTCTTAGGAGAACTTAGCTTAGATATTTAGGTCCAACGCATGTACTGCAAAGCGAGATATTTAGTTTGGTTTTCTCAGGTATACCGTACTCTCGACATTCTAAAATCTCTACTACTAAAGGTATAATTTGATTATTTAACTTCATACTTTGACCATAAATCTCTGGAAAAAAATTGATGGTTAAAAGTCATGTGCTGCTGCACTCGACTATGAGCTTGAAAAAATAGTACCTACCTAATACCTACAGAGGTGGCTAATCCTTTCAGTGACCTATATATGTAAGTATGTATTTCCTCCGTTTCTTTTTAGTCTGCATATAAGATTTGGTCAAAGTCAAACTCTATCAACTTTGACTAAGTTTATCTTTACCTCTTTTACCTAATAATAAAGGACGGAGGCTTTCATAGTTCTCCATACGTCGTCTCTTTATATCAGTTAATTTTATGTTAATCATAAAGATTGACGGCTAAGATTTAAAAATAAATTTACACACATGTAAGGGAAAAAACAAACAAACGATGTGGAACAAAACCGGCTTGATGAAAAAAAGGAAAAACGAACGTCGCACGTCTTGCTGGATATAGAAAACGAAAGTATTATCTGACCGTCTCTCTTCGGATCTATTTTAGAAGAAAAGAGGGTCACGGTAGTGGACCAGCTACCTCTGTGCAAGGGATATGGCCTGGCGTAGGTGTCGTCTGCCCCGGGTCTTGATACGGAGTTGATCGTGGAGACTGTGCGGCACCCCCTCCTACTAGCTTCAATCTTCTCTTTGATGCATCGGACGAAATCCATCTCTCGTCCACTCAAGGTTCCGTCGATGAGGTGGATCGGCAGCGAGCCCCCGCGGCTCGATCCTACATCACGCACGTAGCTCTAGCAACTAATGTGGTCGCATCCTTCCTCTGTGGTGCCGACGTACTCGAACATGGCGGCGTGATGGCCATAGTGTTGTTCAATAATGAACTGCAGCGAGGGCAAGCGGAGGCGCCCAACAAGGAGCTGCAACCCGCGGCGGCTATGGCAGGCGGAGGAGATGGCCGCGCGGTCGATCAACGTCAGCGCCATGCTGCATGAGGCCACGATGGCCGGCTCGAGTTCCCTGAGTCGGGCAGCGCCGGCGGGTGCGCCACGACTGGCTACCAACGCCTCCGTACGTCCAAGGCAGCTGACATATATACCTATCCCAATGGCCAGGAGCCCATGACCTCCCGCCGTTAGTTTTGGGTGCCGAATATATAGTTTCAGATTTCTGCTACTGGTTTGGATATAATTATGCTACGTGATTCCTTCCTCTTTGTCGCTGTCCTTCAATGGACTTCTACGGAAATCATGGAGCAGATCTTGACGTGGATGTGCGCTAAGTTATGACAGCATGTGAATCAATGGTCAGTGATGCAATGTTTACGAAGCGTTCATGGGGAGTTGGCGTTCATCCGGATGCAACACAACCAGAGTGCATGGCTGACGCCGGCGGGCGGAAGGATTCCACCACCGTGGAGAACATGAACCGCGAGGGCGTCCATGCCAGACTACATCCGACAATGCGAGGCGCTGGTGCAGTTGACATGTATGAGGGTGCCGACGCTTGACGGGGACGAGAGCACAGAAGAGGCTGCCGCCTTCGAACCCGATCAGAGCATGCCGCGCCGACCCACGGAGCAGGCTGCCATCGGCGAACCAGGCCAGCCACGATAGTGCATGGACAAGGGCGCCGCAATCAAACCCGGTTTGGCAGCGGGCATGCTGCGTGCGTGAAGCCGTGGAGTTACTGGAGTATCAAGGTGCAGGCCAGCGTGCATTGTGCACCCCCGGGGGTAAAGCTAACATGACGATGGGCCGATGGAAGCTGTCACTCTAAAAGATGCGCGTTGCACATCCGCGTGGCGATCATGCATGCATACGCTCTCGTAGCCAGGTGCGATCGCATGAGCTCCTAGGCGGCGTAGATATACAACAAGCATGCATGTAGTACGCACAAAGCATCTCATGTCAGTTCTTTTGTGGGAAGAGCCTGACAGATAGTTGTAGCTCCTCAACTGATCTATGTCTAAAGTTTCAAAGCAAGGATCAATATGCAAGTAAAAAAAAAGCAAGGGTCAATATGGCAGCCAGATTACACTGTTAAAATTTCAATTTGCTCTGACCGATGTTGCCTGTTTGTCCAGCTGTTTTGTAGCAAGGTACAGACAGACAGGCCTCATGCATAGGCATTTGACACGAACGATGGAAATTTAATGCAGAAACTCAATGAGACCATGACTAATTACGGTCGCATGCAATTAGTGGCTACTGCATTCTATTGATCATGCATAGAGCCACAGTGGGAAGCTTCTGTTTCGTGGAAGAACTATGAGTGCAAGTGGACCAAAACACACACAAAACAGTGGGCTAACTATAGTCCCATGATGGTCCTAGCTGCAGACTGCGTACTCAGCAAGTCAGTAGAGCACTGCTTGCTATGGAGGCTCATTGACATCTGCCAGATATGGTAAAATTTTAAGCAGATCCTATTGTTTTACTTCAGTCTTCCTACTCCTCTTTTTCATATATCCTTCTATTCTCAGCCATGATATAGGAGCACACAATAAAGTTATTCTGATATGCTTGGCTTGACACCTTCTTCAGGTCATCATATAGATATGAGTAATTAAGTGTTCAATTTTATCTAATTTGATTTAAAGGACCTGAAACATCCTGCAGTTTTACAACAAAAACTGGACTGGTCTCTCATGTCTAATATTACTCCCTCCGTTTCTTTTTACTTTGCATACAAAATTTGATCAGCTCTCAAACTAAACAAAGTATGAACAAATTTATATAAAAAAGTATTAACATCTACGATACCAGAGTTATATGGTATGAAAGTTAATTTCATGATGCATCTAATAATACTGATTTCATATTGATAATTTTTTCTATAAAGTTAGTCAAACATTAAAAAGTTTGACTTTGACTAAATTTTATATGCAAACTAAAAAAACGGAGGGAGTATGTCTTAATTTCTTAAATAAATAGGATATTTCACATAGACAATGCTTTAGTCGACATAACTGCGAATCAACAAAGGAGTGGCGCGGCATGGGTCAAAGGTTTAACCCTTTTTATGCTTCTCAATGTTAGTCCACAAGGAGTATAGATTGATTGACGCTCTTGCCTAACATGCTGAATTCTACACATGAAAAAGCATCGCCTCGAGGGTCAATTCTAGACATGAAAAAGCATCACCTAGAGGGTCTGAAAATTAAGGCATTATAATTCAACACTTTTAGTGTAGCATGGAGTTAGTATGTGGTATATTGACGCCTAAAAGATAGGAAAATATATGCCTTGTGTAAGGATCTGAAGGAGAACTGCGGGATGGGATTGGATTTGGAGGATGATTGCCGCTTAGGTTTGTTGTGCATACATGGCTGAAGTAGTGGACCACGATCAAATACAATAATTCATTATTTGTGTAGTCTCTGGAAGTAGCATAAATCTGTCATGATTAATCAGCTTTTGTTGAAAAAAAGATTAATCAGCTTGATCAAGAAGTTATTCTTTATAAGCCAATTTCACATCCATACGTAAATAGTATCATTTTTTGATTATTAAGGATTAGCGTTGCATCTTGATGGTGGCATGGCTTCCCAGTAGTTTCAGACCAAAGGGAAGATAAAGCAGAAGCAGACGCGTTGGAACCTACAAATTGATACTACCGACAGGTAAAATCTCGATTACCACACAAATTCTTAAATTTATTTTATACCTGTTGCAACGCATAGGCCCTTTTGCTAGTAGAATTTTTTTTCCAAGATTCACAGTATGAAATCAATATTGTTAGATGCATCATGAAATTTTCATACCATATAGCTTTAGTATTGTAGATGTTGATATTTTTTTTCCAACAAACTTGGTCAAACTTTACAAATTTTGACTTTGACCAAATCTTATATGCAGAGTAAAAAAACGGAGGGAGTAAATATGTAAGTTAGGCTTGTTTCCAAGTTAGCCTATAGTATTTGTGTCAATTAAGTTTATCCTATTGCCACTTGCAAATATATTTTAATATAATAGAACTCCTATAGTTGTCTTCAATACAGTGGGAATAAATCTCTAACGAATATTTGGTACATTCATGCAACCTATCTTTTGCATTTAAAATCGAACATGCAAGAGGCAGTCATAGAAAATCTATATACTGCATAAACCTTTACTTGCAAGGATTAAATCACATAAATTGTCCCGTCCATTATAATTGATGATGTCTATACAACCAACACAGTGATTCAAAAAAAAAACACAGTGATTCATTGTGAAAATTTATCTCTCTCCATGTTGTATTGATGTTTGTCCATGTGATGAACCGTTCCCAATAGCTTTGCCATCTGCATTAGTCATGATTTGCTACTGATTCTTTTTGGTTCATTATGTATCTTTGACTATCCAACTCCATGAATGAATTCATGGACATGTTTTTATTTTTCTATGACTGCCTCGAGAGCACAACAGAGAGTTGTGCAGGGCATGTTAGTATATACCTATTGAGTTGTGCAGGTTACTATCTATATGTATGCATTGTAGCCCGTAGCAACGCACGGGCATTCTACTAGTCATGATAAGTTTATGACGCCCCAACTATCCCTCCAACTATATTGACATTCTTGTAAGCAGTTCAGATTTCAAAATAATTTTACTCCGTCTATCATTGACATTTTTGTGATATAGTCATGGAAATATATTTATTTTAGGGGGAAATTAAAGAACACATGCGATAAATTTTTCTCCCGTTGCAACGCACAGGCACTTTTTGCTAGTTAACGCAAACGCCTGCTGCATGCAATGGCAGTTTTCTTCTGTTGGCCGCGCACTAATTGTCATTGATTTGTCAATCAAAGTAATTTCATTTCTTCTCCTTCTGTAACGTGCATGCAAGTGGGATATGCGATTAGAGGAGTATGCATGCATGCCTGCCAAACGCAAGCCCAGCCGCCGAGCGATTGACGCCGGCGAGAGGAGGTGGCCGTGTGTGGGGGCGTCGTAGACGAGGCCGGAGACGACACGGCGGACCGCGCTGGAGGGCGTTTGTACGAGCTCGCCGACGGCGTCATAGACGAGGCCGGAGATGATGCGGCGGACCGTGCAGGAAGGCGTTTGTACGAGCTTGCCGACGGTGTCGTAGACGAGGCCGGAGAGGACGCGGCGGACCGCGCCGGAAGGCGTTTGTACGAGCTCACCGACGGCGTTGTAGACGAGTCCGGAGACGACACGGCGGACCGCGCCCGAAGGCGTTTGTACAAGCTCGCCGACGGCGTCGTAGACGAGTAGCACCGATCGAGTTATGCCCCTCCTGGTGAAAAGAAGTATCAGATGGGAGAGCCTACGATGGGCGCTACTCGCTCCATGACGGAGGACAGTCCGTTCCTTCCGCGTCACCGCCAGCAACGGCTAGTCCACTCCTCCTCGTCCAACAGTGGTGAGACAAGAAGGAATGTAGAGGAGGGGTGGTCGGCTAAGCCGAGGAGATGGCGGGGGCATGGGTCGCATCCCACCTCGTGCGGTGCGGCAGCGGCCAGCCGTAGGAAGGAGATGACGACGGCAGGGCAGGGAGGCGGGCGCGAGTTAGGGTTTGGAGGAAGAGAGAGAGGTGAGGCAGGAGGAAGAGATGGGGTTGCGCGAGTGCGGGAGAGAGGCGGCTAGGGTTTCACCACAGGCGTGCTGCCTTTTATAAGTATGTGCGTGAAATGACGAGAATGCCCTCAGCGGGGCACCGTAATTACACGCAGTGGCACACTGGAGAGGTAACTATTCATTCCTACAATGCTTTGGTAATGATCCGGCCGCCCAGATCCTCCGGTGGCTCAATCGGGCGGCGGATGTCGCAAATCGCTGAGAGAGCGTGGGGCTTGCTGCCGTTCTTGTTTTAGGATGTGCGAGTCTGCAGCTGCAGGTCCCCATGTCCCCTGTGTCCCATGTCTTTCACCGCCTTCACGTGCTCGTGTCCGCCGAACACAGCCATGCATGCTGTGCAGGTCACCGCAAGAGGACTTTTTTTTACTGTTTTGGCCCATCCACAAAAGATTAGTATGATTTGGTCCTTATTGAAAACTTTTTCTAGATCTGACCCATTTTGAGACGTAAGTAACCAAGGTGTCTTGCTTACACGGGAGACACCATGGTCTACGGCGTCTGGCCATGGCCCACCTCCTGGTCTGGTCCCTACGTGGCAAAGGCCGGACGCCAGAAACTCTGGCGTTTAGGTCCGAAACGTATGGGTAAACAACAAGTGCCGTGCCATTATTGTTGCCAAACCAGCGAGATCACTCGGTATTACCACGATTAACTACCTGACTAACAAACTTCTGGTTACGTGCATGCAACACTTCCACGTAATACCGAGTGATCTTGCTGGTTTGTAACAGTGGCACGGCACTTGCTGTTTACCCTTACGTTTCGGACCTAAACGCCAGAGTTTCTGGCGTCCGGCCTTTGCCACGTCGGGATTAGGAGAGGACGGGCGATGGCTAGACTTGATTAGCATCCAAGAATCAGCAGAGGAACGGTGGCAGTTAGGTTAGAGATATGGGAGTTCCTCAAAATAGATGGTTTCTATTTTTTATTTTTCTCTGATTAGATATAAGATCTGAACGCTGGTGATGAATTGTGTCCACTGCTAATTACGTCTAGGTTGGGTCAGGTTTTTTTTGGAGCATAATTAGACTTTATTTCTCAAATAACTGTCATATCATTTACAAGATGATGAGAAATAAAGTCAGGGATGATAGCATCCCAGGAACTAGAAGAACTCGATCTAAAAGACTGTTTCGCTAACTCATCAGCCACTTGGTTTGCTTCTCTGAAACAATGCTTGAAGGTGATCTTTGCAAAGTCGATGGAGAGTTGCTTACATTCAGCAAGAACTGCAACATCTGGTCCTTGATAATTATCCATTAGCTGAACTGATTCCACCGCAAAGGTGCAGTCTGATTCAACCTCCGCTCTCATACATCCCATATTGGCAAGAAGATACATTCCATTTCGTATAGCAAGAAGTTCAGCAGCATCCACATCTCGTACCTTGGGTATAAACCAAGTCGTCATGTTCATCACGAATAACTGCTCTAGGTTGGGTCAGGTTTACGTGCAGTTTGGGCCAGGTTGGGTCTTTTTTTCATGCAATAGTAACGTAAATTATGGTGTTAGGATCGATCAACTACGTAGATCAAACGGTTAAGATATTTTTAATGATGTGGAGGCTCATATGGGGCCTCCAATTGGTAAATATAAGAGATTGATAGCTACCAATGGAATATTCACATTATTTGTAGCTACCAGTGCGTGTTGGGAACTGCTCAAAACAAGGTCCAAATGGGTGTTTTATTGTGCAGGAAATCAGGAGTAACATATTTGGCCTAGCAAAAGGGAAGCTCAAAATAATAGATTACAGATCCAAAATCAAATTTCTTGTCATGCATGCAACTAATTTTGGCATGTGTTAAAGTAATGCCAATTAGCTTACAGTACGAAGATCAACTGTCGGAACTTCTTCATGTGGTCGGCTTGTAAAGAGATGGCGATGGACAAGCTCCCATCATTGTGTGCGCTTGGGAGGACGTAGGCGAGCCCCTCAAATGCGACGCCGCCAGGACCCATGAACATCGGCCGGCCCCATCCGAAATCTGCGTTGTGGACGGGCAGGTTCACCCAGCTGGTGATTCCGAGGTTAGGGCAACGGTAGGTTTGTGCTCCTCGGACCAAGGCCGATAAATCAGGTTGCAGCTCAAGGTAGTCCAATGCTGAGCGGCAGTAGTCATCGTTCATCCTATCTAGCTCCATTTGGATTATCTTTGCTGCATCCGCCAGCCCTCTGGTCACCTTGCCTGCCTCGACGATCGGCGTGGCGGTGAACAAAACGTTGCCTAAGAAACCATCCGGTAGCGGCGGCTTCAGCCGTTTCCTCCCATCAATGGCACAATACAACTTGGTGGGCTGATCAGATGGCAAGCCACGTGAAAGAGAGACACAACGCCAGACATGCGCAGACAGCAATGTGTACGTGCTCAACCGTGGCATGTCGTCGCCGGTGGGAAGCTGCGAGCGTAAGCGGCCAATGTCTGAGCTGGTGAGCTTGAAGATGTCAACAGCAGTGTCAGGTGATGTTCGCTTAGAATTAGAAGGGAGATCCTGGGGCTTGGATGACAACATGGCTGGGGATGGATGGTACTCAACATGTGGGTAACATGGAGTCGGAGGGTCTCGAGCGCGGATGAGGGTGCGGTCGATGAAGGGCATGACTGCAATTTGAGCTCCACGGCAGAGGTTGGACCATGAGTTAATAAAATGCAAGCCGGACATGCCATCAGCGACATGGTGTTGTGTGGCAACACCGAGGGAGACACCTCCACACTTGAAATAGGTCACCTGGTGTACAGTAAAAATGCAAGGATCAAAACACAAGCTGCATTAGTTTCTTGAAAATCATAGAAGTGCACCAAGTGATAAATGAAATTCTCTACCCTCCTTAGACCTTGGTTATGTCAGTGCTCAGCTTTTACTTTTTGTTATCTTCGTCCAGCTCTGCATGGTAGTATTCTTTATGCTTGGCTTTTGTATTTCTTTATTGCCCATTAGCCTTTGTGAGAAATATATTTGGCTAGTGAGGACCATGTAATAATCACACCTTCCAGGTTAGGAATTTTACACACCCTTTTTTCAATATTCAGTACATATTAGATATTTTTCAAGTTTTGTAGGAAAAAATATGAATATCTATAATACCAAATAGGTAAGAGGCATGGCAATATATTTCATCGGTATTGTAGATGTCGATAAATTTTTAATAACCTTTTTCAAAGTTTACAAAGTTTGATTTGGGGCAAAAGTAGGTATGCACTATATATTTACATGGAGGGAGTATCTACCAATGAGGTAATCAATAAATTGTAGTATGTGCCAGCAAACACACCAAATTCATTAAAAAAACACAAAACAGTAGTACTACCTCCGTCGTGGTTTATTAGTCCCCTTCGTATTTTGTGTCAAATTTTGACCATAAATTTAACTAACAAAATATTAATGCATGTCATCAAAAATTATATTTTTGGATTCGTATTTGAACATAGTTTTCAATGGCATAATTTTTTATGACATTCATTGACATTCTGTTAGTTAAATTTATGACCAAAATTTTACACTAAATACAAAAAAGACCAATAAACCAAGACGGAGGAAGTATGTACCAACTCATGTTATTAGCTTCTCTAATAAAGGCAACCTCCGAGGTGGTTGGGCTGTGTGGCCTCAAATCCCAATGATGGACCGAGGACCACCTGAATCTCACCGTATATATTACTTTAACTGGAGTAGTAGCTATTATATCATTATCCGCGCACACCAAAAAATTGATCAAATTGTATGTTGAAGGAGTCAATCAGACATTGGTGAATCACATTTCTATGGTTAGGACTTATTCTCCAGTTTCCAATTATATACTCAGCCAGCAAACCAACATGTGGTTCGATAGTTAGGCGGGCAATTGTTTCCCCAGTTCACCAAAGTTCAAGTCTTAGACTTGACATTGGTGCTCATGTGTTTTTAGATTTATTTCAGACCTTCTGGCGATGTGCATTCAATGACACAAGCTGCATTAGTTTCTTGAAATATATATGAAAAACGTAGAAGTGCACCAAGTGATAAATGAAATTCTCTACCCTCCTTAGACCTTGGTTATGGCAGTGCTCAGCTTTTACTTTTTTTATCTTCATCCAGCTGCATGGTATTCTTTATGCTTGACTTTTGTATTTCTTTATGCTTGGCTTTACGCCGATGGTCCCGGACAGCTGCATGGAGCCAACAACTGGTTGTACTCTAAGGACATCTTCAACGCCGACCATCAAACCGCCCGCATACGTCTCGATCGCGTGGTCCGAACTCTGAAAGCCATCCAACGCGGGCCTATATCGATCCATTCGGCGGCCCGAACACTCTTTTTTCCGCAAATCGGATACAAAGTGGGGGGGGGGGGGGGTTGCGGGCGTCCGGACCGCTGCCATGTCTGCTTCTGACTGACCAGGCCCACCCAAAAATCCCACCCGCCTCCCCCGCCCTTTCCATCGAACGCCCGCGTCGCTTGCCATGCCACATTCACGCTGGCTCGGAGCATGCAACGGCTGGCATTAATGCCCATGATTTGACTGGATGGGAGGTCGGCATTGACGGACATGACCTCTCGTCCGTCGCTGCTTTAATGCGGATGCCACGTCCCGAGAAACCAACTCCGGCCGCTATGTTGCATTGAAGCGGGCGAACCGTCCCTTCGTCTAGTCTGGTCGTGCTTATATAAGCCATGTGCCGGCGACAAACAGAGACACACTACCCCTCCACGAGCACCGTCCCCTCCCCCTCCCAGTCACTGATCCCGAGCCCAGCGGCAATGCCGAAGTCCTGGTTCTCCGTGCCGGCAGACGCAAGTGGTACAAGTCCCTCCTCAGGCGGATCATGGCAACGTCCTCGCTCTCTGGGACCATCAGCGTGTACGGCGGTGGGCGCCTCTTCCAGCAAGAAAGAGGTAGTCGTCTCTTCCGACGACGACGAGGACAAGCAGCTGCAGCAGCAGCCACATCTCCTCGTGGAGACGGCTCTGAGGGACGATCGTCTGTCAGATGGAGATCATAACGGAGTGCTCGGTCCGTCAGATGGGCCCGGCACCACCATCGCCAGCGCGCGTGAAGGAGGAGCCAGTCCATGAAGCGCGTCCGCATGAAGCGGGAGCCAACATCCCCACTCCGGCGCGTGAAGGAGGAGCCCGCGTCCTCAGTGCCTCCACCGCATCAAGGATGAGCCGGTGACGCCTCCCGTCGCGCAGCAGTTATGCCCGAATTGACGGTCCCTCGTCGACATCACCGCCACCCGATAAATAAGGAGCTGCCGCCCGCGATCACGAAGGTGCGTGGCCATATCCTTCACTACCTTAGAGGAGGCGTTTATGGTGGTGCCTCGGGCTCGAGGGCCGTCGTATCCGAGGCAGAGCGCGCAGCGAGGCAGCAGGCACGGTACGACCGCCGCAAGCCCGCTCGCTGCTCCGCATTCGCCAAGACGGACGTGGCACCGGAATGGGGGACTTCACTGCCATGTGGGCTCTCGACCGCTCTGTCACCACCACGGTGGCGTCGCCAGGCGCCGCCACCGCCTTGAGGGTGAGCACGCAAAGATCTGTGAGGAGCGGTCGCTTAACGACGGCTCCGGCAACGCCGGCAGGGGCAAGGCCGCCGCCGGGGCTTCGCCGGCGCCATCAGCAGTGGCCAAGGCGGCCCACCGCACCGCGCAACAGGAGGCGAGGCGGCTCCTCTGGGAGCAGAAGGCATCCACGAGCCCTTCCGCCGCTGGAGGGACAACGATGGCGGTGCGGCAGGACCAGGTGGCCATGCGTACGAGGTTGTCGTCCGGTATATGGTTTAGGTTTTATTTTTAGAGTTTCTAGTTGAACGGTGGAAATATCATCCGTTTTATGTAAATTTTATCCGAACTTTAATAAAATCCCCATGTTTGCATGGATTTCGTCCATTTGATTGAAACAGTGGTTGAAATGTATGCGGGCAGCGTTTGATGATCGGCTCCCGCATCCATATCCGTAGACTGGTCCGTGTATGCGGACAGACGACGCTGAAGCAAATTTGTGGGCGAGCGTTGCAGATTCGCTAAGCTCCCAATAACTGTAACTGGCATGTTGCAGATGCGCTAATTAAGCTCCCAATAACTATAACTGGCATAAGAAAATGAGCTGACCTGGAGCAGGACGAGTGGGAAGGATATTTCTTCCGTGTAGTCGACAGCCGGGATGAGTCGCTTGAGCTCCATGGTGGGCGCGAAGTCACCGTAGTCGGCGACGGTGGCGTCGGGCGCGTCGGCCTCGACAAAGAGCACTCCCTCCCCGTTGCAGTCGATCTCAATCCTCCCGTCCTTGTCCCGGGCGAGGCGGCCAGCCATGGGGTAGAAGGTGACGAGCGCGTCAGCTAGCGCTCCCCGCATCCGGTCGGCGTCGAAAAACCCCTCCGGCGCCCTCTCCTCAGGGCAGCGGTAGAAGTAGACGCTTGGCGTGTGGAAGCGCGGCACCAGCAGGTCGAGGTGGGAGTTCCATAGCCGAGACAGCGGCAACTCCTTGGCTGGCCTCACCATGCTTGCCCGCCTCACCGTCACCGTGATGCCCATCTATATATATATATATCGACCGTAAATTGACAGCAAAATGAAAATAGAGAGCGCAACTGGATGGATGTATGCATGCATGCATCAGCCAGAGAAGAAGAGGATCAAGGAGGTACGTCGGCTGACCTTAACTGGAATGGAAGAAGAGGATCCAATACCTTTGGCGGAAGAAGAACAAGTATATATATATGGTGACGGTCCTTAATTATACAAGGCAAGGCAAGGCATGCACTAGTGATTCCCTTGACTGCGGCTGTCTACCTACCTCAGCCTCAGGACGACTCACGTGGCAATCAAGCTGGCATCAATGGCGCTCTCTCTAAACCTCGTCCGTCCACATGACCCACCTCACTTGACGTGCACCGCGTGGGGTGTACGATGCTACCACAAGCATCTGCATCTGCATCTGCATCGTAGAGTACTATTATTGCGGAAGGTATAAATGAACGACGTACGATGCAACTTGCGCCACTATGCTGCAACGCTCGATTGAGATGGAGGAGGATGTATCGTCCATGCACTAACCATGCGCCGACGTGTCACTCTATCGTCCCTCATACATTAGCAGTACGGAGGGGGTTTCGTCGGTGGGAAACAAGGCTATGAGTCTGACTAGTCACAGGTGTTCCCATTTCTCAGGGTTAGACGAAGCTTCTACTTGGACCACTACTAGTACTAGCAGCTGCAAGGGCAAGTTTAAACTAGCTAGACCGCCATCTTACCAAAGAAAAATCATACTAGTACGTAAGCCGATTTGAGTCCGCCACTCCGATAAGCTTGGCATAAAGTGCTCAAGTAATGAATCCATCCGGATCCCAAGGTATATTAAAGCCAATTTTAATTAACAATGATTTGTGATTTAGTAGTGAGCAAAAAGTAACATATATCATGCAACATCGAAGTCTAACTCTCTTCATATGCATCGGCATGTCATAAAAGAACAATTCATGGACACAAAGTAAAGGCCAATGCATAGTGTAAACAGTTTCTTGCAATTTTATCGTATTGGAAACATAGAGAGGCGGAGATGTAGTTCCTCTCGCATAATAATTGCAAGTAGGAGCAGGAAGCACATGCATATTATATTTATCAAAATCATCATGTGCAATAGTAAAACGTAACCGATCAATATAATCCTTAATAAGCACAAACTTGTCCGATATAGTGTAGTTGGGAGAATTCAAAAAGATAATAGGACTATCATGCGTGGGTGCAATAGCAACAATTTCATATTTAACATAAGGAACTATAGCAAGTTCATCTCCATAAGCATAATTCATATTGGCATCATGGCCACAAGCATAGCAGGCATCAATTTATCAAAAGGGATATTTCAAACGAATCAAAGGGATCATAGCAATCATTCTTCGGTAAGCACGAAGGGAAATTAACAATGTATGGGATAAAGAGTTACTCTCATTAGAAGGTGGGCACGGGTGATCAATCCGCTCTTCCTCCTTTTGTTCTTCGCTCTCCTCATCTTTTTCATCCAATGAGTTCACAGTGTCATCAATTTCTTCTTCCATAGTTTCCTGCAAAATATTAGTCTCTTCTCGGACAGCAGAGACCTTCTCAATAAATGCATCAATATCGGCATTGTATTTATAATTCAAATAACAATATTTAAGTATAGCAAGATTTTCAGATCTGTAAACAGGATCATCACAATTTTCATACTCTTCAAACAAACATTTAATTTCACAAGCACCCTTAAAAGCAACAAATTATTCTATTTGTTCCACATCATAGTAATCATATATACCATTAGCATAAGAAGCCAAGGTTTTATTATCATTAAATTTACATGAAAAGGGTAGGTGTGGAGCCTTCATCCTAGAGCAACAAGTATAATCATATCTCAGGCATAGATCTCGAGCATACCAATGCAACATATAAATTTGGTCCCATAATAGTTTCCCTTTTTAGGTCAAGCGATAATCCCTAAAGTATTCACGTTGATCCAACGTGTCTCCCATTATATAATTGAATGGGGCTTTCTCGGCATTATTAGAGTAGTGCATAATATCTTTCACATAATGAGCATCGAGAGTTTTAGGAGGTTCCCCATCTCCATGAATAGCAAGTACACCTAATTTTTTTGGTATTTCGTGTTCCATATCCATAACTAAAGATATAAAACAACTAAGAACAGCAAATAAAATCAGTGATAAAGCAAACAAGCACACACGAAAATACTCACCCCACGCTATTGCTCCCCGGCAACAGCGCGAGAAAAAGGTCTGGATAACCCACAAGTATAGGGGATCATTGTAGCCTCTTTCGACAAGTAAGAGTGTCGAACCCAACAAGGAGCTCAAGGTAGAACAAATATTCCCTCAAGTTCTATCGACCACCGATACAACTCTACGCACGCTTTACGTTCGCTTTACCTAGAACAAGTATGAAACTAGAAGTACTTTGTAGGTGTTATGGGATAGTTTTGCAAGATAATAAAGAGCACGTAAATAAAAACTAGGGGCTGTTTAGATAGAGACACAACTAAGTTGGTTTTAGTAGAGAGCTTTTTGTCACGAGAAAATTATTTGTCCCTAGGCAATCGATAACTAGACCGGTAATCATAATTGCAAATTTATATGAGGGAGAGGCATAAGCTAACATACTTTCTCTTCTTGGATCATATGCACTTATGATTGGAACTCTAGCAAGCATCCGCAACTACTAAAGATCATTAAGGTAAAACCCAACCATAGCTTTAAAGTACCAAGTGCTCTTTATTCCCATACGCAAACAACCTACTTCCTCGGGTCTGTGCTTCTGTCACTCACGCCACCCACCATAAGCAAATCATGAACATATTGCAAACCCTATAGTGGGGATCCCTCACGCTTGCGCGACACGGAGAGCACCATAGGACAGCACCAATAATAAAACATGCAACTCAAACAAATCACGGTCATCAATGAACCCATAGGACAAAACGGATCTACTCAAACATCATAGGATAGCCATTATTCATTGGGAAATAATATATAGCATTGAGCACCATGTTCAAGTAGAGATTACAGCGGGGAGAAGAGGTGTTACACCACTGCATAGAGGGGGAGAGAGTTGGTGATGACGGAGTCAAAGTTGTTGGTGTAGATTGTCGTTGCGGTGATGGCCCCGGCAGCGTTCCGGCGCCAACGAGAGAGAGGGGGAGAGAGCCCCCCTTCTTCTTCTTCTTCTTCTTCCTTGACCTTCCCCCTAGATGGGAGAAGGGTTTCCCCTCTGGTCCTTGGCTTCCATGGCGGCGGAGGGACGGGAGCCCCTCCGAGATGGATCTCTCTCTCTCGGTTTCCTTCTGTTTCTGCGCTCCCGGATTCTGGCCTTTCACCGTTTCTTAAATTCCGGGAGATCCGTAACTCCGATTGGGCTGAAATTTTAACACGATTTTTATCCTGATACTAACTTTCTTGCACCAGAAGAAGGGCACCAACTACCTTACGGTGTGGCCACAAGGACCAGGGGCGTGCCCTACCCCCTGGGATGTGCCCTCCGTCTTTGTGGGCCCCTCGGGCATCTTCTCGCATTGATTCTTTTTCCCAAAAATCACATATATTCCAAAAAAAATCTCCATAAGTTTTTATCCCGTTGGACCCAGTTTGATATGGATTTTCTGCAAAACAAAATAATGCAACAAACAGGAACTGGCACTGGGCACTGGATTAATATGTTAGTCCCAAAAAATAGTATAAAAAGTTGCCAAAAGTATGTCAAAGTTGTAGAATATTGGCATGGAACAATCAAAAATTATAGATACGACGGAGACGTATCACATACACCTCCTTGTTCTTGGTAGTGACAACGTTGTGGAGCTGGCCAACGAGCTCAGTTGGGACGTTGTGGCCGGTGACATGCATGCTCGCTGGAATTTGCCCGTCTGTTGCAATGCGAGAGAAAAGAATAAACTTTTTTGACAAAAACATTTGCGACCAAAATTTCTGCCCCAAAGTCGATCGACCATAACCACCTCAATTTGCCTTTTCGTCATAATATTTAATAGGAAAATGTGTCCGTCCGTTGCTACCGTTTTATTTTTAATGAATATTTGTTATGTCATGGGGAATTTTAAACGACGATGTAGGCCTTCATTTGCATAACCATGTATTTGTAAGAAGGTATGAGAATAGAGAATGATCAACAAGCATGCCTCTATTTGCATCAGAGAAGAACAAAACACAACAGACCAGCAACTACGCTGACCAAATCTTAATCTGAAGCATGCAAACCTACTCAACAAAAGGCCAGATGAGGCATATGTTAGTGAGTCCATGATATTTCCAGCATATTTAATCATGTACCCGTCATATGCTCAATAATATAGATGGAAAAATTGATTGCCGGTGTTTGGAGAGCAAAAGGATAGCCTACACGATTATGATCATGCCAAGGGTGGAATTAATCAGTATTATCTAGCTATGTTTTTCCAGTCCAAGTGACATTACCAATCTCTCAAGGAAAAGGTATTTTTCAGAGTTTTCCTGTTCTAGGCCACATCACCACTTATGTCTGAAGATACTAAGAAAACTCTGACTAATCAAACAACATGGCTGCATACTGGAGAAATTATTTGGCAGAGATTTCTCCTGATCGATCGGCAGACTGCCAAAATTATTTGAATCAAAGCACGTGTATGGCGGCCGCCTGGTTTTAGTTCCTACTTTTGTCCAAGTTTTCATGGGAGCGCTTTGTATTCATGGAGGTGGTTCATAAAGCAGGTGTGATATATATGTGTGGGTTGTGAATGTATGAACAATGAAAGATTTAGTGGTATTCACCTTGTGAACAAAGATGAAACCAAATCTTGACATGAAAATAGAAAGCACATGATTTCAAAAGGGGATTTGGGTTATGGGTACTAGTTGGGTGACCTTCAGGTGTGCGGCACGGTATCTTGTTCGTGCTTGGGGCTCGGGGAGTCGGCTACCGGCAGCAGGAGCTCAGGGAGACCTGCAGCGCCAGGTGAGGTCGAATTAAATTTCCACCTCCACGGAAACCTCCGCGTGCACCAGAGGCCGCCGCCGCAGGCGGCCGTGCCCAGGAGCTCCACCTCATCGTCATCCTCTTCCTTCTTGAAGTAATCGAGCCGGGATGCACGAAATCGAGCTGTCAGAGCAGCTGGAGGGGCTCTTGAGATTTGCGCCGCAGGGGGAGTCGGCGGAGCCAACGAGTATGGCGGCCGCCTAGACGTACTTAGCAAGGGAGAAGGTGCACGAGGTCCGCGAAGCTGAGGTGAGAAGGGCGACGACTCCAGTGCAAGGAGATCGAGGGGTGGCAGCAGCGTCCAGCGGGATGTGGTCTGCTCGTCAGGATAGAGAGAAGAACGAACAACTGGCGATACAGGACGATTGGGTGCGTGTGGGGGCAGCGAACCCGCCGAATGAGGGAGGCGGTGTCGCACGCCGGAGATTGATGGGATCTCGCCGGAGACTGATGTGGGGCGGGACGGGGTTTGTTTCTCGATGGGGACGACTGGTGTGCAGTCGAGGCTATGGGACGGGCGAGTTAAAAATGAATCGTTACATGTCTACCATATCCACTTGAAAAAGACTGTGGGTTAATTACCTAAAACAACAGGGGCTTCTCTGCAAAAACTCCGCGACGATGAACCCGATAGGGCACTTTATTAGTAGGTAAAGATACAGTAAAATAGGCTATACCAAGTGATGTCTACTACGCAACTTTATTCTTGTCGACTCGTGTTGGGCCTCCAAGCGCAGAGTTTTGTAGGACAGTAGCAATTTTCCCTCAAGTGGATTACCTAAGGTTTATCAATCCGTGGGAGGCATAGGATGAAGATGGTCTCTCTCAAACAACCCTGCAACCAAATACAAGAAATCTCTTGTGTCCCCAACACACCCAATACAATGGCAAATTGTATAGGTGCACTAGTTCGGCGAAGAGATGGTGATAAAAGTGTAATATTGATGGTAGAAATATATTTTTATAATCTGAATAAATAAAAGTAGCAAGTTAGCAATTAGTAAACGGGCACAAAAACGGTATTGCAATGCTTAAAAATGAGGCCTAGGGTTCGTACTTTAGCTAGTGCAACCTCTCAACAATGCTAACATAGTTGCATCATATGATTATCCCTCAAAGTGCAATAAAGAATCACTCTCGAGTTCATATTAGCGGAGAACAAAAGATAGGAATTGTTTGTAGGGTACGAAACCACCTCAAAGCTATTCCTTCTGTTCGGTCTATTCAAGAATTCGTACTAGAATAACACCAAAGCAAATTCACATTCATAATACTCAATCCACACAAAGAACTATAAAGAGACCCCAAGTTTCCGTTGGAGAAAGGATAATAGAAACGTGCATCAACCCCTATGCATAGATTAACCCAATATTACCGCGGGAATCCGCGAGTTGAATGCCAAGACATATATCAAGTGAATCAATATGATACCTCATTGTCACCTCAAGTATTCATACCGCAAGACATATATCATGTGTTCTATTCTCTAAATATTCAATCCGAGAAGACAAAACTTCAAAGGGTAAAGACTCAATTCATCATAACAAGAGTATAAAGGGGAGAAACATCATATGATCCGAATATATTAACAAAGCCCATGATATTGATCACGAGAGAGAGAGGGAGATCAAACACATAGCTACTGGTACAAATCCTCAGCCCCGAGGCTGTACTACTCCCTCCTCATCGTGGTGGCCGCCGGGATGATGAAGATGGCCACCGGAGATGATTTCCCCCTCCGGCAGGGTGCCTGAACGGGGTCTAGATTGGTTTTCATGGATACAGAGACCTTGCGGCGGCGGAACTTCTGATATAGGGTAACCCCGAAGGGTTTCAGAATATTTGGGAATTTATAGTGCAAAGAAGGGGTACGGGAGGCCACCGAGGTGGGCACAACCCACCTGGCCGCGCCAGGGGGCCTGGCGCGCCCTAGTGGGTTGTGCCCCCCTAGGGGCACCCCCCATGTGCTTCCTTGGCCCATCGGGAGTCTTCTGGCCCATAAAAATTCTCTGTGGAGTTTCGCGGTGTTTGGACTCCGTTTGATATTGATTTCCTGCGATGTAAAAAAACAAACAAAGAACAACAATTGGCACTGGGCACTGGGTCAATAGGTTAGTCCCAAAAAATGATATAAATTTTCTATAAAATGATTGTAAAACATCCAAGAATGATAAAATAACAGCATGAATACTCCGTAAATTATAGATGCGTTGGAGACGTATCACCAAGCGTGAGTGTAGAATAGCTTATTGTACATCCCTAGTAACACTCTATACAAAATCTAGTAAAATAGCTTCAAAGCGCAATCCAAACACCACTACTAGGAAAAGGGCTATAGCTAATATGGACATTAATGGCGCACCATGTGTAGGTACGCCATTAATGTACATATCATTAATGGCGCACCACACCCACGGTGCACCACTACTAACAAATTTTTTTCCAAAACTAGTAATGGCGCACCAGGGCATAGTGCGCCATTACTAGTTTTAACTAGTAATGGCGCACCACACAGTCTGTGCGCCACTACTAACAATTTTTTTTTACTTTTTTTTTAAAACTAGTAATGGCGCACCAGTGTATAGTGCGCCATTACTAGTTCAAACTAGTAATGGCGCACCACAACCACAGTGCGCCAGTACTAACAATTTTTTTTATTTTTTTGCAAAAACTAGTAATGGCACACCACGTAACAGGTGCGACATTAGTAACCAGGGTTACTAATGGCGCATTGTTAGGTGGTGCGCCATTACTAACTTTCTTTGCACACACCCCCTCCCCCCCCCGGACCGCCTTTTCACTTTTAGAAAAAATAAAAGAAAATGATGGAAATGTCAAAAAAAATAAAAGAAAATAAGTTTCCCATGTGATATGTGGTCTAGTTGTTGGGAAAATTTACAAATATGAATTTCGACTTTATTTACATAATGTCTCTGGAATTTAGTAAAATGGGCATAACTTTTGCATACGAACTCGGATTAAAAAGTTCTATATATGAAAAATCATCTACTCGAAAAGTTACATCTAAATTCAACTGGGAGGAACCCCATTGAACATTTTCAGAATCCCCAAAAACCTAACAGAACGGAAGATACGGGGCTTTTAAGATCTAGAGGGGGGAATGGAAAAAGTTTCAAACTTAGTAATGGCGCACCATTTGGTAGGTGCGCCACTAGTAACAGAAAAAACAAATTTGGTTTAGAATTTTTTTTTGGAATTTTTTTCAAAATATGATACGTAATATGACCGGGAAGTTTGAAATATTTTTTCAAAATTTCATCACACTCATGAACATGAACAAAGTCCTAGACATCAACAAGGTTTAATAGGATTGATATGATAGATATATCAACAAGTGCCTGTTAAGTGAGCTGGTGCTGGGGTTGGATAGAACTGCGAAGTTAAGCGTGCTTGGGGTGGAGTAGTGTGAGGATGGGTGACCTTCCGGGAAGTTTGACCACGGAGTGCAATTTGACTTGAGATTAAGCATATTGACCCGAGATTAAGCCATAGTGACCCGAGATTAAGAAAAAATGAAAAAAAATGAAAAAAATTGTTAGTAATGGCGCACTTCTATGTGGTGCGCCATTACTAAGTCAGATAGTAATGGCGCACTTCTAGGCATAGTAATGGTGCACTACTATTTGTTACTAGTGGTGTGGTAATAGTGGCGCACCTATAGTGCGCCATTAATGGCAAAAATAGGTGTGGCACTAATTAGCCTTTTCCTAGTAGTGCACAAACGAATAGCTGCCACCAAACAAGCAATGAGAGCCCTAGTTGTTGCAATACTTTCTTCCACAGTACCAACATCTGCCCGACTTACTCGTTCGGTAACTCTGCTAGCGGCAAGTTCCCAAGCTCCCTTTCCACCTGGCACTACTTCCGAAGCACTCTTGACACAAGATGAGTTGGCAAGATCAGATGAACCTTGTGAGCTTCAACAACAAGAAGGTAGTTGCTCGAGTCAAGTTACAGTTGCATGCTTCTTTATATGTAGTCTCACAGTTTGATGTGCTAGCAAAGAAATAATTTATGAAGTGTGAATGCTAGCAAAGTGCATAAGTTTGATCAATGACAGTTTTAATCACTTTTCCTAGCATCATAACAGCAATTCGTTCTCAATAAATTTCTCATGTTGTAGTGGCAACCAATTCACATGTTAAGGTTTAAACAATGAACTCTCTTGAAACCCAACAACATATGTTCTTAGTGACCAAGCAATTGCAATTCAACTTATTCAACAGAGTCTAAGTAGGAGATCCACATACTCAACCATCATATAGTCTTCTATGATTGCTAACACTCACCGCGTACACATGAGCAAAACGTTTCAACCGGACACATAGAAAGATAGGGGCTTATTGTTTTGCCTCCCAACGTATTCACCTCAAGGGTGATGTCAACAATAATAACTCATGCTGCCCATATTCAACTGGACATATGTGCCTAGATCTTTCCTCACCACATGATGCTTGCCAAAAGAGAAAAATAAAAAGGAATAGAGAGAATAACTTTGACTCTTTGCATAAAAGTAAATACTGAAAAGTAAAAGATAGGCCCTTCGCAGAGGGAAGCAGAGGTTGCCATGCGCTTATTTGTTTGTATGCTCAATCCCTTAGTGCAAAAGAACGTCACGTTATATTGCCCCTTATGATAGCAACATTTATTATGCAGTCCGTCGCTTTTATTGCTTTGCCATCATAAGTTCGTACAACGCTCAATTTTCTCTTACACTAAATGATCTAACACTTTTAGAAGCAATTTTTATTGCCTTTTTGCACCGATGACAACTTACTTGACGGATCTTGCTCAATCCCTAGGTTGGTATGGTGGACACTTGAAAAAGATTTGGGTTTAAGGGTTTTTGGATGCCCAAGTAGTATCTCTACTTAGTGCGGATTTTTTGGCTATCAAAGATTGGGGGCAAGCACCACATGTTGAAGGATCTATGATAATATGACTTCTATGTGAATATGAACAAACATAAATCATTACATTGTCTTCCTTGTCCAACGTCAACAATTTTGGCATATAATATTTTGATGGGGGCTCACAATCACAAAAGATTTCTAGGATAGTGTATTTGCATGTGAAAGTTCTCTTCCTTATACTAATTATTCGTGAATTGCTTGTATGACAAATATTGTGATTGTCAAGCCTCAAAATATTTCATTTTCTAAACCCAATGTGAAGCTACCACTAGGCACGATATGATTTCAACTTCATGACATTCAATTTATTCAACAATTTTCTCATAGGATATAAGTGAAGCACAAGAGCAAATGACAAACTACTCCAAAAAGATAAAAGTGAAGATCAAACGAGTAGTTAAGTAAATGGGTAGCTAATTGAGGACTCTCTCTTATTTAAAACTTTCAGATCTAAGTATTTTATTAAAATGGCAAGCAAAATAAAATAAAATGACATTCCAAGAATGGCACACATCATGTGAAGAAGCAAAAACTTAGGCTCAACCGATACTAACCGATAATTGTTGAAGAAAGAAAGGTGGGATGCCTACCGGGGCATCCCCAAGCTTAGATGCTTGAGACTTCTTGAAATATTATCTTGGGGTCCCTTGGGCATCCCCAAGCTTGAGCTTTTGTGTCTCCTTAATTCTTCTCATATCACAGTTTTCCTAAATCTCAAAAGCTTCATCCACACAAAACTCAACAAGAACTCATGAGATAAGTTAGTATAAACCAATGCAAAAACCTTATCACATTCTACTGTAGCAAATCACAAAAATTATTATTCAACATTGCATACTAAATGCCTCTGCATATTTAATACTCCTATTCTCGAATAGATTCATTAAACAAGCAAGCATATGCAAACAATGCAAACATAACAGCAATCTGCCAAAATAGTATAGTATGTAAAGAATGCAAAAGTATCAATACTTATTCAACTCCAAACATTATGAAATTATACCACACTGTAGAAAATTTATCAGAGCTTAATTTTCAAAAAGTTTCAACATTTTATCACATTCTGACTTTCCTCGGGAATTTTTGCAATATCGATAAACTTTCTATTTTCAAACAGCAACATGTAGACTTGTAAAATAAGCATGGTAAAGGCTATCCTTGACATTTTTATTGAAATGAAAGATGCAAAACATTATTCTAAATAACAGCAAGCAAATCCTAACAAAATAAATTGACGCTCCAAGTAAAACACATAATATGTGATGAATGAAAACATAGCTCCAAGTGAGGTTACCGATAATGTTGGAGACGAAAGAGGGGTTGCCTTCAAGGACATCCCCAAGCTTAGTTGCTTGGATATTCCTTGAATATTATCTTGGGGTGCCTTGGGCATCCCCAATCTTAGGGCCTTTTCACTCCTTATTCTCCTCATATCGATATCTCGCCCAAAACTTGAAAACTTCAATCACACAAAACTTAACGGAACTTCGTGAGATAGGTTAGTATGATAAAGAGCAAACCATTTCACTTTTGGTACTGTCAAAGACAAGATTCATAATTATTCTCACACAATTCCTACTATAGCATATCATTTCTACAATTTATATTGAGCAATATAAGCAATAGAAACTAGAGACCAAGCAAACTATGCATTGAAAACAGAATCTGTCAAAAACAGAACAGTCTATAGTAATCTGTACTCAAACCATACTTCTGCTACGCCAAAAATTATGAAAAACATAGGAACACGTGTGCAATTTTTATATTAAATTTCTACAAAATGAATCAACTCAAAAGCCTTCTTCTTTTAAAAATAAGAATTATTTTCGTGACCGCCAAAGTTTCTGTTTTTGAACAGAATCAAGTCAACTATCATCCACACTATCCCAAGGGCTTTACTTGGCACTTTATTTAAACAAAAGCAATAAAACATGATCAATACAGTAGTATAATCATGTGAACACACAAAAACAGTAAAAGTGTTGCATTGTCTCCCAACAAGCGCTTTTCTTTAATGCCTTTTAAGCTAGGCATGATGATTCAATGATGCTCACATAAAAGATAAGAATTGAAACACAAAGAGAACATCATGCATCATAAGTTCCTCTCTTATAATAATTTTCAGTAGCATCATGAATAGATTGATCAATATAACCATTACATAAAGCATTTTCTTCATGATCCATAAGCATAGAAAATTTATTATTCTCCACATAAGCAATTTTATTCTCATTCACAATAGTGGGAGTAAACTCAACAAAATAACTATCATGGGATTGAAAATTAAAATCATGATGACAATTTTCATGGTTATCATTATTCAATATAGCATACATTTCATCACCATAATCATCATAGATAGCACCTTTGTTGTCATAATCAATTGCATCCTCATCCAAAATGGTGGATTCATCACTAAATAAAGTCATGACCTCACCAAATCCACTTTCATCATTATAATCATTATAAATAGGAGGCATGCAATCATTATAACAAATTTGCACATCAAATCTTCGGGGACTAAAAATATCATCTTCATCAAACATAGCATCCCCAAGCTTGAGACAAACATTAATTGCAGCAAATAAATTCTCAAACATGTCATTCTCATTAAACATAGCATCCCAAGCTTGTGGCTTAGCATATCATAAGCATAATCACTCTCATCATTAATAGTATGAATACCACAAATGGTATAACTATTGCTATCATCATAATTTCCCAAGTTGCTGCAAAACATATTTCCAAGATTATAAGAAGTATCATTATCTTCCCAATCATAATGATCACAAAAGGCAATAGGCATAACAAAATCATCGTCAATAGTGCTCTCGGACATTGTGCCATAAGACATAGAAGCAATATCATCATCAAGTGCATCATCCTCCACAATTATTTTTGATTCATTTTCATGGGGCACAACAATAATAGGAGCAACATCATTTGGGAGAGATACCTTTTTACCTCTATTCTTTCTTCTTCTTTTCTTCTTCTTCACCACACCATGTGTGGGTTTAATTAATTTTTCAAGCTTCTTGTTGAAGGGATTGATTGGATAGGAAGCTCCTCCTCGTTACCTGGTTCAACATGATAAACACTAGGAGGGTATTGGGAAACATTTTCCCTTTCATTAGTACTCTCTTCATATTCCATTTGTTTTCTTGTCTTTAGGTAGTTGGCAATATAAGGATTCTCAATGCAATTTATCACACGAAACATATAAATTTCCTCTAGATCAAAATCAAGAAATCTCTTGAGATTAAATTTTGGAATACCCTTAGTTATACGTTTCATTTCTTCATACCCCAAAAGAAGACTAAGCTCTCTATGATGCTCAAGGGTAATCAAGTTATCACAATTTTTTGACACGATTTGATCATGAAATAATTTCATTGGAGATTTAGATGACCATGTTCATTGCAAAGTTCACAACGATGGCGAAAAAAATTATATCTTTCTGCACAATCATCTAGCCTCTCTTGCAACTTTTTCGTGTCTAAATATTTATGCTTCTTACAAAATCTATTTTCTCTTTTTGGTGTGCAAAGGCATTCCCAATTCACTCCGCAAAAAGTGGCATGCTTATAAGAAACATTTTTGTCATGACTTGTGCAATCATCATTAGCATTTTGGATATTCAAAGAATTCATACTAATAACATTGCAATGATGCTCATCATCGAAATATTTTGTGCCAAACATTTTATTGAGTCATTTTTCTAACAATTGAGCACAATTTTTCGTCCATCATTTTCAAGAAAGATACTATAAACATGATCAATAATATGATGCAACCTCAATTCCGTTTTTGTGTAGTGTTCTTTTATAAACCAAACTAGTGATAAAACATGAAACTAAAAGATTCAATTGCAAGATCTAAAGATATACGTTCAAGCACTCGGCTCCCCGGCAACGGCGCCAGAAAAGAGCTTGATGTCTACTATGCAACTTTATTCTTGTCGACTCGTGTTCGGCCTCCAAGCGCAGAGTTCTGTAGGACAGTAGCAATTTTCCCTTAGGTGGATGACCCTAAGGTTTATCAATCCGTGGGAGGCATAGGATGAAGATGGTCTCTCTCAAACAACCCTGCAACCAAATACAAGAAATCTGTTGTGTCCCCAACACACCCAATATAATGGCAAATTGTATAGGTGCACTAGTTCGGCAAAGAGATGGTGATAAAAGTGTAACATTGATGGTAGAAATATATTTTTATAATCTGAATATATAAAAACAGCAAGGTAGCAATTAGTAAACGGGCACAAAAATGGTATTGCAATGCTTAAAAGTGAGGCCTAGGGTCCGTACTTTCGCTAGTGCAACCTCTCAACAATGCTAACATAGTTGGATCATATGATTATCCCTCAAAGTGCAATAAAGAATCACTCTTGAGTTCCTATTAGCGAAGAACAAAAGATAGGAATTGTTTGTAGGGTACGAAACCACCTCAAAGCTATTCTTTACGTTCAATCCATTCAAGAGTTTGTACTAGAATAACACCAAAGCAAATTCATATTCATAATACTCAGTCCACACAAAGAACTATAAAGAGACCCCAAGTTTTCGTCGGAGAAAGGATAATAAAAACGTGCATCAACCTCTATGCATAGATTACCCCAATATGACCGCAGGAATCCGCGAGTTGAATGCCAAGACATATATCAAGTGAATCAATATGATACCTCATTGTCACCTTAAGTATTCATACCGCAAGACATATACCATGTGTTCTATTCTCTGAATATTCAATCCGACAAGACAAAACTTCAAAGGGTAAAGACTCAATTCATCACAACAAGAGTATAGAGGGGAGAAACATCATATGATCCGACTATATTAACAAAGCCCATGATATAGATCACGAGAGAGAAAGATGAAACACATAGCTACTGCTACAAACCCTCAGCCCTGAGGGTGGACTACTCCCTCCTCATCGTGGTGGCCGCCGGGATGATGAAGATGGCCACCAGAGATGATTCCCCCCTCCACCAGGTTGCCGGAACGGGGTCTAGATTGGTTTTCGCGGATACAGAGACCTTGCGGCGGCGGAACTTTTGATCTAGGGTAACCCCAAAGGGTTTCGGAATATTTGGGAATTTATAGTGCAAAGAAGGGGTACGGGAGGCCACCGAGGTGGGCACAACCCACCTGGGCGCGCCAGAGGGGCTGGCGCGCCCTGGTGGGTTGTGCCCCCCTGGGGGCACCCCCACGTGCTTCTTCGGCCCATCGGGAGTCTTCTGGCCCATAAAAATTCTCCGTGGAGTTTCGCGGTGTTTGGACTCCGTTTGATATTGATTTCATGCGATGTAAAAAAACGAGCAAAAAAATCAGATTTTTTATATTGAAATTTTTGAATTCTGAATTAAAAAAATGGCCTCCATGGAGGCCGAGAGCCAAAACGTCATTCTCTATAAATCCGTACTACTTTGGCTGCCTAGTTAATGGCTCCTCAATTTTTGTGTTGTGAGTATAGTGTTGTAGAAAAGCTTTTTTTTGCAAGAAACTTCTAATCTATTCATCTTCAATCATGAGAATACAAAAAACAACAAAGGTAACAAAAATTACAACCATGGCCATGAACCACCTAGCGACAACTACAAGCATTGGAGCGAGCCGAAGACGCGACGCCGTCATCGCCCCATCCCTCACCGTTGCTAGGCAAACTTTTTTGTAGTAGACAGCCAGGAAGTAATCGTGCTAAGGCCGCATAGGACCAACGCACCAGAGTAGCCACCATCGCCGATGAAGAAAATCGTAGGTCAAAAGGATCAAACCTATAAACACCCAAACGAAGACTAGAAAAGTTGCTACAATGGAATAAGAGACATATCAAACTAGGATTCAACAAATTGGATGGAAGAGGGAATTAATTAACTGAAAAACTAATTACTTAGTAATGTATTTCTTTAAAATGAATTAGTAGGTAATAATTAAGCACATGTATGAAATCTATTACTGTTATGCTCCACCAAGGGAAGGAATTAATAAAAATTGATGAATTAATCCTAACGGATTCACGTTATCAAATCAAATATACCTAATTGGTTGGGCGTGATTAATGAGTAACAGTATGACTTAGAGGTAAATACACCGCAAATTATAGAACTTTCACGCAGCGGTCAGTTTGGTGCACAAACTTGTAAAGTACGTGCTTCTGGTCATCTAACTTATCCTTCCATTCATATACTATGCTTTCTACCATATCATGTGCATGCATGGCTTGCCAACATGGCAGGGGTCCATTGTCAGTGGCTAAGGCGGTGGGTAATCCGCATGCATTGTTTTTTCTTCAGAAAGCACCTTTGTATTTTATTTATTTACGCAGAAGGTCCTCAAATAAAATGAAAAGTGCTGGAGCGCTGCAGGATTCTAACACACGACCTGCTATGATTCGCCTCACTTATATAGCCACTTGACCTCCTTACTGTTGACATTTATGTAGCACAATTAGCTTTATATAAGACAGATCGTAGGAGTTAAAGTAGAAACCAAAACGAGAAAAGGGGAAGGCACCGGTTCGAACCAATGACCACATAAGCTCGCCGCGTGCGCGAGCGCCAACCATCCAGCCACAATGACATTTAAATAGATAAACACAATTTATCTTATGTATTCTTCTTTATTTCTTTTTTCATTTAAGAAAATTACTTATATTCTACATATTTTTTTGTACAAATCAACTAGCTTTTGTTTGAATTCGAGTAATTTTAAATGTAAGACTCTAGATAAAGGAAAATATAGTGCAGAATGAGTGTATGCATTTTTTTTGGACAAATCAACTAAGTTTTTGTATGAATTCGGGTAATTATAATAAAAAATGCAGATAAAACAAAATATAGTGCAGAATGAATGTACATAAATTCTTTTGGACAAATCAAATATTTTGAATTTGAATAATTTGAAATTTGAAAAATCTAGATAATAGAAATTATAGGTCAGGATGAATGTACATAAATTTTTCGGCCAAATCAACTAATTTTTTTATTGAATTTGAATAATCTAGATAAAATAAAATATAGTTCATAATGAATATAAATAAATTTATTTTGGACAAATCAACATAATTTTTTATGAGTTCGAAAATCTAGCTAAAAGAAATGATATTTCAAAAAGAATGTACATAACTTTTGTTTGAATTCAAATAATTTAACATTTAAAAATATGAATAAAAGGAAATTAGTGCACAATGAATGTACGTATTTTTTTGGGACACAATTTTGTTTTAATTCAAATTATTTTAAATTAGATAATCTAGATAAAAGAAAATATGGGTCAGAATGAATGCACGTAATTTTTCGGACAAATCAACTAATTTTGTGTTTGAATTTGAATAATCTATATAATTTTGTTGACAAGCTACAGTAGGGAAAATCCCTATTGTGATCTTTTTCATTAAATCAATATGGTTAGAGTCTAGTTACATAGGTGGCATGGTGAATGCCTGTTACAAGATGTTAGAAAATAAAAGTGCTATGCATTTATTACACACTGTCTAGCCATGAGAGCATGCCTTCCTTGATGCTGGGTTTAGCCCTGATCATTGTATAAAAGGGCAGCTGAATAGTAGGTGCATTCTATCTTACATATTGTGGTCATTGCATAGAACACATTTTGTACTCTCCAGGTTGAAATTTTTTTTGGTAATTAGCTCACAAGTATTTATTCTATCTCTGAGTAACAGCTAGCAAACGAATTTGTGTCTAGGAAGAGAACAAGATTTCTAGATCCATTGCATGGGCAGTGGCGCCTGCTGATTACCCATTAAGGCATTGTAGATTTTCTTAGATGAATAAATAAATTTTGTTTGAATTCAAATAATTTTAAATTCAAAAATCTAAATAAAAGGAAATACAGTGTAGCATGAATGTACGTAATTTTGTTTCGAACAAATCATCGGAAATTTTGTTTGCATCCGAATAATTTTAAATTTGAAAGTCTAGAGAAATCAAAATATATTCAGAATGTGTACTTTTATCTTAGAGGGGTTTTTTAGTCTAAATAAAAGAATATACACACGAACATAAGTAGGGCTATCTAGTCTAAATGTGTATATGTTATCCTCGTGATTAATGAATAGAGTAACAGTATAAAGTAAGGTTATCTCGTGTTCGTGTGTGTATAAGTTGAATCCTTCTGATCCGCCCTACTTTTTATTGGTGGTGGTTTCTGTTTTGGTGCGCTGGTCCTATGGAGGCTTAGCACGACGACCTACCGACTGTCTACTACAATATAGTTTGGCCGACTCAGATGAGGAAGGGGCAAAGACGGCGGCACGACTTCGGCCGCTCCGCTGCTAGTAATCATCGCTAGGTGGTTTACGGATCTAGATGTATTTTTAACTTCTGGTATTCTTTGTACTACCTTAACAGTTGATGAATAGATGAAAAGTTATCTCCTAAAAAAAGTAAGCCCGGCTCTAACACTCAGTCAATTGACATCACGTGCGTTGCTCTGGAATAGCTCCGGATCGACATGTAGCAGGGTAGGATACAGTCACGACCCCCCCCTAAAAAGATGTCACGACTTCTTTATTTTCTTAAAAGGAAGTCACGCGAGAAAACTCATCTTCAATCATAATAGTATAATGAACATAAAAACAATAAAAATTACACTCAGATCCGTAGGATCACCTAGCGACGACTACAAGCACTAAAGCAAGCCGAAAAAAACTTGTTGTAGTAGACAGCCAGGAAGTCATTGTGCTAAGGCCTCATAGGACCAGCGCACCAGAACATCAACCGTGCCACCGTTGAAGAGACGCGTTGATCGGAAGGATCAAACCTGGAGACACGCGAACATTAACAAACGAAGACCGGATCCGAGTAGATCCACCAAACATAACCACCGGCTGAATCCTACGAGATACATCAAAGACACACCTCCACACACTCTCTGACGATGCTAAACGCACCACCGGAACGAGGCCTAAGAAGGGAGAACCTTATTTCATTTTCAGGGAGCCGACACCGTCTCGCCTTTCTGAGCAGGACACAAACCCTAACAAAATCAAAAGAAACATCTAAAAATGGAGCCCTCCCGCCAGCAAGTGCAGGATCCACCACGTCCCAGGACCTAGGGTAGCACGGTAGGATACACTCACGACTTTTTCATGTGTTCACGTGAACGCTCAAGAGATTCTCAATAACAAAAAAAATGTACACTCAATTCATGTGTGATCTTAGTTTTCTACATTTATTTTCATAGTTATAACATGAAAAAAGAATCTCAGTTGCAACCCGACTTGCAACTGAGAAAACTAAGTAGTAACCCCACTTACAACTAAAAAGTTCAGTTGTAACCTCACTTGCAACAGTGAGAAACTCAGTTGCAATTCTATCCGCAGCTGAAAGATCTGAGTTGCAATTGATGAATTTCAGCTGCAATCTTATCCGCAACTGAAAGAACTTTTTTTTCTGTGGGAGGCAACCGAAATAACTTAGTTGCAAGTTGTGACTTTAAGAATCTCAGTCACAAGCCCAATTGTAACTACAAAATCTCAGTTGCAACCCCATTAACAAGTGGAAAAATCTTAGACATAATTGTTAGTCGCGACACATGTGCAACATGAAAAATTAGAATAAAAATGATAGGCAAAAAACATATGAAAATACAAGGCCTACACAAGCAGAAGTGAAGCTTCGTGGAACAACAAAGAAAAAAAATTAATCTCCATGGTTGAGCAATAGAAATCTCATTTATTCACAAAAAAACAAAGAAGAAAAAACCCACACATACCCTAGGGCCAGATCAGCATACTAGTAAAAAAAGAAAACAAAAGCCCATGCTTTACAAATGAGCTGTGTTACAAATAGATTAATGAAGTGTGTGGTTAGCCTAAAAAACATAAAAATGACAAACAACAAAATTAAACATGAATCTTGGCAACCCGAATCCGGCGATTATGATGTTGACTTGAATTTAGGACCCTCTTGACGTGTAGCATGAGCACATGGCAACTCCGAATGTTTTTTATGGCAAGTTTAGTGACGCGAGTAGGGCAACTTTAGTTGTCAAGCATAGAAGTTTCCCGTGCTTCAGTTTATTTTTGGCAAAAACTTGTCGCGTGTCATCGAAAAACATGAGGGTCGAAGTGTCTCACACCTGATGTGTGCCACTTATCATCTGGGTAAATTTACTTATTCTCAGCTAGCTAGAAAATTCGATAAACTAATGTATTTTTTGGGTGTGACTAATTCTCGGTCGAATGAGAAGTAAGTTATAGCCGTCTCAGCTCCAAAAAAAGCCTAGGGCTCCCCTGCCTCCCAGTGGCAACGCCGTCGGTCCGTCTCGTCTCCGATGGCCTTAGGGCCGTGGGTTCGCGGTGGATCCCGGCTCTTGCCGACAGGAGGACTCCGTCTATAGAAGTTTTTTTGGATTTTTGTCTCGGTTTGTGTGCTGCTCAGGAAGACGAGGCGGTGGATCCCTGAAAATGGAATAAGGTTTTTCCCGCCTAGCACCCGCCCCGATGACGCGTCTAGCATCATCGGTGGGCGTGTGGAGGTGTGTCTCCGACGGATCTGTTTTTGTGGATTTGCTTGATCTGTTCGTCGTTGATTCATCTACGTCGCGGGTATTCGGGTTGGAACATTTCAATTTACACTACTCTTCATCGGCAGCGGTTGCTGCTCTGGTGCGTTGGTCCTATGGGACCTTAACACGACGACTACCGATTGTATACTACAACAAGCTTTTTTCTGGCTTCGGCAAGGGCGGGGTGATGGCGGCGGCGCGACTTCGGCTCGCTTTAATGCTTTACATGTCCGGATGTATTTTTTTTATGTTAGTTGTGCATTTGTGCCGTCATGATTGAAGATGAATAGATCGGAAGTTTTTCAAAAAAATAAGTAAGTTCATTCTCATTAAATTTCCGTTGCAGACCATCAAGCCATGCATGCGCGGCTCCAGTAACGGAAGGAATTGAGAATTTTTTTAAATAATATATTTTTTTTAATTAATTTTCATAAATATTACGCTGGATTAAAAAATTTCAAAAATAATACACCGTCGGCCCGCTGCAGGCCGACTGGGCCTAGTCGGCCCACAGCAGGCCGATTGGACTCCAGTTGGCCTACAGCTGGCCGACTGGCCCCTGTCGGCCCACTGTGGGCTGATTGGGTCCTGTCGGCCAGCTGTAGGCCGACTGGAGCTAATTGACTCACCGTGGGCTAATTGTTTTTGCAAAAAAAGTAGGCATAAAAATATATGTTTAAAAAAATATTAATTATGTAATTAAAAAATGTTAAACATGTATAAAAAAATGTTCCTGATGTATACAAAAAATGTACAATATATATGCAAAAAGTTGACATAAAAAATACGTTTTAAAAAGTGTTAAGCATGTATTTAAAAATTGTTAAATGTGTGTATAAAAAATGTTCCTTATTTATACAAAAAATATAGAATGTGTATGAAAAAAGTTAACACCAAAAAAATATGTTTGAAAAAAATGTTAATCATGTATTTGAAAAAATGTTCCTTATGTATACAAAAAATATAGAATGTGTATGAAAAAAGTTGACACCAAAAAAATATGTTTGAAGAAAATGTTAATCAAGTATTTGAAAAAATGTTCAACGAGTACACAAAAGTGTTTCATGTATTGGAATGAAAGGTTAAACGTTTATAAAAAAATGTTCCAGCTCCGGATCCGGTATGGGAGCATCACGGACCTAAGTATGATTGGTTGCTCTTTTTGTATGGAACTGGAACATTTTTTTCAAACATATTTTTTTGTGTCAACTTTTTTTCATACACATTCTATATTTTTTGAATAGATAAGAAACATTTTTTATACACACATTTAACAATTTTTAATCATGTATTTGAAAAAATGTCAACTTTTCAAACATATTTTTCAAACATATTATTTTGGTGTCAACTTTTTTCATACACATTCTATATTTTTTGTATAAATAAGGAACATTTTTTATACACGCATTTAACAATTTTTAAATACATGCTTAACACTTTTTAAAAAATATTTTTTATGTCAACTTTTTTGCATATATATTGTACATTTTTTGTATACATCAGGAACATTTTTTTATACATGTTTAACATTTTTTAATTACATAATTAACATTTTTTTAAACATATTTTTTATGCCTACTTTTTTTGCAAAAACAATTAGCCCACAGCGAGCTAATTAGCTCCAGTCGGCCCACAGTGGGCCGACAGGACCCAATCAGCCCACAGTGGGCCGACAGGACCCAATCAGCCCACAGTGGACAGGGGCCAGTCGGCCAGCTGTAGGCCGACTGGAGTTCAATCGGCCTGCTGTGGGCCGACTAGGCCCCCGACGGTGTATTATTTTTGAAAAAATTTACCCAGCGTAATATTTATGAAAATGAATAAAAAATGTATTATTTAAAAAAAATTAGCAGGAATTGATTACAGTAATAAAGATTGACGAATCAATCTTGACTGCCGGATTCACGTTATGAAATCAAATCCCTAATTGGTGGGTTGTGACTAACGAGTAGCTGTATAAATTAACATGTCATCCTGCGTCTGTGCTGTGCCCCTACCCAAGAAATCTGCAGAATCCACCATAGAATAGAATAGAATAGAAGCTGCCATGGCCTCCTCCTTCAATGGCGGCAGTGTCCTCTTCGTGATCTCCGCCCTCCTCCTCTTTGGCGCCACTCAGGTCACCCCCATGGACTATCTGCTCCCCATATGCAAGACCGTCGGCGGCGGCAGCACCTTCGTCGGCATCCAGTTCTGCATGGACACCTTCCACTCCGATCCCCGGACCGCACACGGTGCGACGTACCAAGAGCTCGCCGCCATCGCAGTCGACCTCCTGACGCTCAACGCCACCAGCACCAAAGCCAAGATCGGCGGCCTTCTCGGCGGCAAGACGGCGGACGCCGCCACCGTGCAGTGCCTCAGATCCTGCCAAACTCTTTACGGCGGCATATTGCAGCGGCAGCCTGGCAGCGCCGCCGCGGTCAAGGACGGCAAGTTCAGCGAGGCAATCTCGTCCCTGGAGAAATCGGCGACCGCGGCCAAGGAGTGCGAGGATGGCTTCAGCAAGAGCCACGTGCCGTCGCCGGTGACGGTGGAGAACGGCAACGCTTTCCAGCTCGCCAAGCTCGCCGTCGCCTTACTCCAAGTCTAGAACGTACTCTCTCTCTTTTCTTTTTGTTGAGAAAATATATATATTCGAATAAGATGCGATGCTCTTTTTCAAATAATATATGTACTAATTTTGGCAGAAAGTAAGGTTTTATTGCTCAATAGTTTTCCACTGAAGATTGCAAAGGAGAGGGCCAAACGTTTTGGCACTAATCGGAGTTGAACTAATGAGATAATTTCTCTTAAGGCATATACATGGCTTGAGTTTAGGGTTCAAGCATAAGGAAATTTCCGTTTGTTCTATTCTCGTTCTGAATGAGCACGAGACATTCTATTCTCATCCTCAAATGGCTCGCAGATACTAATTCACCAAATATAGCATAATTTCAAGCTTGACACTTGTTTTCTCATCTTCCAGCCAATCAAATTTAAGGGCATTACAATTCTGTTTTTCAGCTTAGATATGGGTACCCCATCCAAAAAAAAGTTTAGACATGGAAAAAAGTGAGAGCTCAGAAGCCAATATTTGCTTCCTGTCAGACTAGCATTTGGCCATACGATTGAAAGAGGCCTGGCCTCCGGATTTTCAACCAGGCCCCGCGCGGCTCTCTGGGTGATCCCGCAATGCACATCTCATCTCTATCTGAAACAATCCCTTACTTTTCAGAAATAAATTTGCGAAATTATGAGTAGTTTCCTAGTATAGGAGTTATTAAAAATAGCAAATTTATTACCTTTTATCCCCAGTCACATAAAGAAAATCATGCAATCAGTATTTCCACCAATGGAAGCGATCTTTTTTGATAATAAAATATACTACTTGCTAGTGCAACTTAATGTGGCTTCCTACCGACAATATTTTGCTTCTGTTGGCCAGCTAGATTGCTTCCAAGAAAATATGAGATTATTACCTTCTACTCCATCCGTCCCATAAGATAAGATAAGAGTGCTCAAGAGTGCTCTTATCTTATGGGGTGGAGGGAGTACTATTTTATTTCCATCTTGAAAAGGATGCAACAAATATTCTTATGTCGCAATAAAAAACTTCCAACGGAGAATATAATTTTCTTACAAATTTCCTTCAATGTATGAAATATTTGTTTCTACAAACATTTGTTACGTAAGAGCATATAATTTGCTTCCAAAGGAAATAGTATCTGCTTTGAATGAAACAAATTTTTGTTTCTTTGATCAATGATTCCTATAGTGGGTATCATTTGCTTCCAAATGAAGTAGCTTTTGCTTTCATTAATATCATAATTTGCTTTTCTACTCGTCCATCATAAAGGAAATTAAATATCTCATGTCTCTTCGTGAAAGTTGTATTACTCATGAAATCGTAGCAAGAATAAGGTTAGTGATAGCCTAGCTAATTTTGCTTGCATTGATGGTAGAGTTTTGAGTAATACAAGTTTTTCACCCGAATGTGGAGTTTTGAGTAATACAAGTTTTTCACCCGAATATTTTTTTCATAATTTTTTGCTTCTTATATAAAGAGCTATATACACTAGGCATACACAAAGTTGCACGGTAGGTGTGCAAACTCGTACAAGAACTTGAAAATGGGGTGAACCGGTCCACGAACTTGTGATACAGATGCAAAACTGGTCCAAATCATTCTCATATGGACACGTGGCAGTGGTATTGTCTTTTAAAACACCCCTGAACTATTTTATCAAGCCCACTTAACTTTTTTTAGGGAAGGCCATCATGGCTAGCTTTATTAAAATCAAAACAACTGATACATCGTCTACGAGTTTACTGACAATACAATCTGGAGCTCGTCCAACCAACTAAAAGTAGTTTATTGGAATAACTGAAATTTGCTAGCACATGAGCTGCTTTTTTTTACAAAAGGACGATTACCCCCGGCCTCTGCACCTGAGCGATGCATGCAGCCATTTTATTAATTATTCTGATAGACCTTACAAATCATTACATCAGTCAGCCTGAAGCCACCATCTTGGCGACACATGTCGCTACTCCTATCCCCTTAATGCAGGGGTGCCGAATGTTCAAACCTAATACCAAGCAGACATCACACCAAACTAACATCTAATGCCGGTTGCCTCATCCCAGCCACATATCGGGAATGAGTCACACACCGGTCCGACGCACTCACCGATATGCTACCGCAGCCGTCATCCACATAGCCATATTCAGAGCAGGTACCGGCGCAAAGACCTTGCCAGGTCAGCTGTGGACACCACCATGACGCCAGACAGCGCCACCGCCCTGCGCTCGTCCATCCAGCCGCATCTGTCGTCCATATCCAGCTGCACCATGCCGCCAATACTTGTCATCATCGACGCGGTAGAAACAACACCGCATCTCCTAGCAACCTCCACACTGTCGCCGCTGCTGAAGCTACACGAAGTCCATCACCCACAGCATCTGTCCGCCGAACAACAGAACCTCCCAAGCTGGCGCCTCCATGGAGGGTACGACGAGAAGGACGCCGCCGCCGCCCAATCCAGACTGAAGTTTGGACTTTCGTCTGGGAGGGGTTCGGAGGTGGATAGGAGAGACCTCGACATCGCCTCCAGGGAGGGTAACAACGTTGAAAGACGTCGCCGACGCCGGACCGAACAAGCCGATCAAAGTTTCCTCCGGTCCCCATCCTATACCACCAAACCTCCGTCGGCTCCGGATCCGGCAACGGACCAAGAACCGAAACCTGCAGAGATCAGAGAGCCATGGGGCTCAACCCACCATGAAGGAGGATCGAGGAGAATCCATCGTAGATCTCCACACGCCGAATCTAGCGACCTGGCGTGGTCAGCGACGACCACCACCCCACGGCGGCTGAGGGCGGTCAAGCCCAAGACCCAGATTGGATCCGATCTAAACCCCGCAGCGCCCGCGACCACCGGTCGTGCCCACCACGCCGCGAGCAGGCCACCGCCGCCGCCGTGCCGCACACGACGTCGCCAAGAAGCCCGACTGCCGCGCCACCCGACCCCACGCTAGTCCAGTGCCCCGCCCGATCTGGCTGCCCCACGCCAGCCGCGAGGGACAAGGGGGAGAGAAGCCCCGCCGCCGCCCAGCCGGCCAAGCTTTGCCCGGCAGCGCTGCGGACGGCGACAAGGAGAGGTGGAGGTGAGAGGAGGGCCGAGAGGAACGGGCTAGGGTTCCCCTGGGTCGCCCGCTGGGGCGACACGAGGGGGACGAGGAGCCTTTAGGGTCCCCAACTCTGCACATGAGCTGCTTGATTACAAGAATGAGAACAGTGCTTAAAAATGACATTTCCAATCAGGATACGTAAGTCCACACATTCAATAAAAATTGCTGCTGCCGCGTCCCATCATCTAGTTTGTCCAGTGCAAAGATTTATGACTTGTAAGGTATATGACTCCGCCTCAAGACATTAAACCCAAGAGATTCAGCAAGGGCAAGCCCATACCTCATGCCCATCACTTCTGTACTGATCACGTCAGCTGCATGCGGGTTAAACTTACATTGGGCCGCCAAAACATTTCCCCTGTCATCTTGTTGTATTACAGCAGCAGTCACACCTAGCCTTTCATCAGGAAAGAATGCTGCATTCACATTCAGTCTTGTGAATCTAGGGTCCGGCCTACTCATTTATTTTCAGATATAACAAGCGTTGGGGATGAAGAGTTTTGGAAATTGCTTGCAATCGATAGAACTGAATGTGTCCATCTCCATGCATGTTGTCCACTGGCAGCGCCTGGTCAACCATCTGTATCATAATGCCGAGACGTGACCAGAGGTCCCTCGCATGCCTGCATTGGAACAATAAATGCCGTGTGTCCTCAACTCCCTGGGTGGCAAACTGGACAAGCTCCATTGGACCCGACATGCCTGTTAGTTAGGATATCTCGGAGAGGGATTATTCCATGCAAAACCCGCCAGTAAAAAAAATTCTGAAGTTTACCTGGAACATG